>NW_026512998.1:0-102500 GCF_027579735.1 Bombina bombina | reverse complement strand
GAGCAGTGGACTGTTGTTAACTAACAGTCATCGATCTCGCTGCTATTTGGCTTTTTTCCCAGCTTTATTTATACCCTGTCACTAATCACCGCCACTATCCTAAAATGTTTAACCCCTATCCTGCCGCTCCCGGACCCCACCGCAACTAAATAAAGTTATTAACCCCTATCCCGCCGCTCCCGGAGCCCACCGCAACTCTAATAAACTTATTAACCCCTCTATCCCGCCACTCCCGGAGCCCTCCGCAACTAAATAAATGTATTAACCCCTAAACCCTTGGCCTCCCACATCACTACCACTTACTAAACCTATTAACCCCTAAACCGCCAGCCCCCACATCGCCATAAACTAAATTAAGCTATTAACCCCTAAACCTAACAACCCGCTAACTTTACATTAAAATAACAACATCCCTATCTTATGATAAATTTAAACTTACCTTTAGAATTAAAATAAACTATATTAAACTATTAATTAACCTACCCTAACTATTATACTAAAATTACATTAAACTATATTAAACTATTAATTAACCTACCATAACTATTATACTAAAATTAGATTAAACTATATTAAAATATTAATTAACCTACCCTATTATACTAAAATTAGATTAAACTATATTAAACTACTAATTAATCTAAGAAATCAGCACACAGTTTTTACTCCCTTCCGTGTGTGGACCGCATCAACCACCTTGTTTATACACCACCACAGCTTGTTGTTTATATAAATGTCCACAAACAAGATCACCGGGTTAACACGCTCATATGTATACACTTGCAGTTTCAAATTTTGAATGTGGGACTTACTAGCCACAGTTGATAGGTACTCGGTCCTGGGGGAGAAATATCCAAGCTACTTCCTGCAGAGATCCGGCTGTATCGCCGCTCCCCTCTTGTTGCGGTAACGTCCGTGTATGTGTGCCGTGAGCGTGTAACGTAACGTCCCTGTTACAGCTCCGAAGTTCAGCTGCGGTGGACCAAAGGGTACAGGCAGAGTAAACTCACCGGAAGCTCCTTGCTGGTTCAATGTAAGTATGAGAAGAAGGAATAAGGAGCTCCGGTCACTTGTTAAATTCACAATCCAAGGCTTTATTGGGTTAAAATAAATGTCAACAGCACATTGTTACAGTCCTCTGAGCTGCAGCACGGGATGGTGGTCACTACTGCTGACGCGTTTCAGCTGTCCCCGCCATAGTCATAGCATAGTTAGTGACCATCACCCTGTGTTTAAAAAGGCAAAGATCACTTCCCATTGGTTAAGAAAAACACTCCCACTGTGCTGCTTGTACAAATTAGCAAAATAAGTCAAATTGTACTCAACCTGATAAATACAGTTACATTTAGTACATTTAATCTAGATTAGTGCTCACTTTTGTTAGATTATGACGATAATCATAATATAATTGTAGCTTGGAGGATATAGTCATTTGATTTCTTTGGCTTGCTCTTAGCTAACTCTGCTGTAATGAATTATAAATATTTGTGATTATGTTTATTCGTATTTATATTTGTATTAGAACCACAGACATGTGTGTATATATATATATACAGACCTCTGCAATACTAGATGCATTTGAGGGTGTACCATGTAATTGAATAAAATAATAAAGTAACCGGAGAATTAAATTAAATACAAGATACAAAATAAAATGGGGTAAGCTATTTGGGAGATACGTGACACAATCTTATTCAAATTAGACATTACGGTTGATATGAATTATTTGTTAATCTGAATGAAATTAAGTTAAGCTAAATTCAGTTCAATGAACTAAGACAGATACATACACAAAATTGAATATGTGTATGTAAGTTTGTATTAAACTAGAATTCTTTCATAGAACAATCAATGCTCTCCTTGACTGCTAGTGGACTATTTCCAGAAATTGATTAGGTCGAATTCACTATTAAGTCCAGATGGCCATCTTGTGCCAAGTCTGAGAATCCAATATACTTCTTCCCTTGCCAAGAGTGAGGATCTATCTCCTCCCTCACCGGCGGTGAAATATGTTTGGCTATGGTCCATCTTAGTGTGCTTGGACTTTTGTTGTGAATTTGGCAAACGTGTGTAATGAGTGGTGTTGTGAGAGTGCCCAACTTAATGTTATTGACATGTTCCCGGATTCTCGATCTAACCTCTCGTGTGGTCATACCTACGTATTGTAGGTTGCATCCTGAGCACGTCAACACATAGACCACATAGTTGGCTCTACAATTGTAGCATCTGTCATGCAGAAAATGCTCACCTGTTACAGTACTGACAAATTCATTGCCTGGTACAAGATAATTACAGGCAATGCAGTCATTGTAGTGGCATTTGAAAACCCCCTTAGTGTTTAACCATGAGTTATTCACTCTGTTGCTGGTATTTCTCAGCAACGTAGGAGCTACTATATTTCCTATAGTGGTGCCTCTTTTAAATGCAAAGCGGCAACCTTTCTTTGCTATGTCAGCCAGGCCATCATCAGCTGTTAATACAGGGAAGTGTTTTGAGATGATATCACAAATTTCTCCATACTGGTCACTATATGTTGTCAGAAATGTAGTTTACTGTACCTGTCCCTTTTTGTCAGCCCTATTTTCTTGTTTTAGAAGGGAATCCCTGTCCCTTTTGCTCACCGTAACCGTAATGTCTAATTTGAATAAGATTGTGTCACGTATCTCCCAAATAGCTTACCCCATTTTATTTTGTATCTTTTATTTAATTTAATTCTCCAGTTACTTTATTATTTTATTCAATTACATGGTACACCCTCAAATGCATATAGTATTGCAGAGGTCTGTATACATATATACACACATGTCTGTGGTTCTAATACAAATATAAATATGAATAAACATAATCACAAATATTTATAATTCATTACAGCAGAGTTCGCTAAAAGCAAGCCAAAGAAATCAAATGACTATATCCTCCAAGCTACAATTATATTATGATTATCGTCATAATCTAACAAAAGTGAGCACTAATCTAGATTAAATGTACTAAATTTAACTGTATTTATCAGGTTGAGTACAATTTGACTTATTTTGCTAATTTGTACAAGCAGCACAGTGGGAGTGTTTTTCTTAACCAATGGGAAGTGATCTTTGCCTTTTTAAACACAGGGTGATGGTCACTAACTATGCTATGACTACGGCGGGGACAGCCGAAACGCGTCAGCAGTAGTGACCATCATCCCGTGCTGCAGCTCAGAGGACTGTAACAATGTGCTGTTGACATTTGTTTTGTTTTGTTTGTGGGGTCGGGAGAGCAGGTTTAGGGGTTAATAACTAGATTTAGTTGTGGTGGAGTCCAGGAGCGGCGGAATAGGGGTTAATAATATTATGTAGGCTGCGGTGGGGTCCGGGAGCGGCAGTATAGGGGTTATTAAGATTATGTAGGTTGCGGTGGGGTCTGGGAGAGGCGGAATAGGGGTTAATAACATTATTTAGCTTGTGGCGATGTCGGGGCAGCAGATTAGGGGTGTTTAGACTCAGGATTTATGTTAGGGTGTTAGGTGTAAACTTTACTTTTATTCTAGCTTTTAGACTCCCATTGATTCCTATGGCATCCGCGGCCTCCAGGGTTGCGGATTGAAAACCAGGTACGCTGGGCCGGAATTGTGGCGAGCGTACCTGTTAGCAGTTTGATAACTTGCAAAAGTAGTCAGATAGTGCTGAATTTGTATTTGGAACATCTGTAATGACGTAAGCATCGATCTGTGTCGAATTGAGCCCTGCTGAACGTATGTTACGTCACAGATTTAAACTTTTGCCGGTCTGTAGGCTATGATAAATAAGGCGAATCAGGCTTGCCACAATTACGTTGCGGAATTTCAGCGTATTTGCGGTTAACGGCTTGATAAATAGGCCTCTATATCTTTAAATTTAGCAGTATCTCATACCAACAAACTTTTGTTGTTTCTTCAAGAGCATGGTTAGCAATTTAAATTTACCAAAGAGTTCTCTGTTCCTTCAGTTCATTAATTTTTTGGGCTTAATAATCTTCTCTGACAGAATAGAGAAGGTTGAAATTAATATCAGCTTGTGTAAATCTTCAGTCTGTTCCTTCTCCTTCTGTAGCTCTTTGTATAGAAGTTTTAGGTCTGATAACAGCCTCAGATCCAATTCTATTTGCTCGGGTTTCACAAGAGGCCTCTGCAGCTTTATATGCTTCATCAGTGGTGCAGAGATTACACTCAGTTGGCTCAAAAGATTATTTTGGATGCCAAAACAAGACAGTACCTTTGCTGGTTGATCAATCATTGGTCCATTGTTCTGGGCACATCTTGTATTTGCCCAAATTGGACTTTGATCTCAACAGAAGCTAGTCTTTCAGGTTAGGGTGCAGTCTAGGGGTGGGTTCTTCAGGAAGCGAAGATGCTTATAAATATTTTGGAGCTTTGTGCAATTTTCAGGGCTCTTCGGCTTTTGCTTCTCTTGAGAAGAGAGACTTATTTGCGTTTCAAGTCAGACAATGTAAAGGCAGTGGCTTACATCAATCATCAAGGGGGAACTCACAGTTCCCTGGTGATGAAGGAGGTTTCCTGAATTCTGACCTGGGCAGAGAGCAATTCCTGCATAGTTTTGCAGTTCATATTCCAGGGTTGAGCAATTGAGAAGCAGACTTTCTCAGTCCAGGGGAATGGTCTCTTCATCTAGAAGTCTTCAGTCATACTATAGACCTGTGGGGTCTCCAGACGCAGATCTGATGGCTTCCTGCTTGAAAAAGCTTCCCTGTTACTTTGCAGGGTCCAGGGATTCTCAGGCGGAGTTTGTGAATGATCTAGTAGCTCCTTGGTCATTTTGTCTAGCCTACATTTTTCCTCCTATTAGCCAGGATCAATCAGTAGGTCTCATCAATAATACTGATTGCTCCCTCTTGGCCTCGCAGGACATGGTTTGCAGATCTGGTACAAATGTCCAGTTGTCATCCATGGCCTCTTCCTCTGTACCACAACCTTCTGTCTCAGGGTCCATTTTTCATCAGAATTTAAAATCTCTTAACTTGATGGCTTGGAGATTGAACACATAGTTTTAAGGCTGATAGGCTTTTCTGGTTCTGTCATTGTTACTGTGGTTAAGGCACGTAAAACTTTGAGAAGGAAAACATTACAAGTTAGGGATGGCTCTTATTTTGTGGTGTATGTTACATGGGTTCAGTTGGCACTCTTTTAGAATTCCTAGAATTCTTTAATTTATTCAGGATGGTTTGGATAAAGGTTCATCCACATATGTTAAAGGATTAGATTTCTGTCCTTTCTGTCTTGTTTCACAAGAAAATTGCTTAAAGGGACAGTCAACACCAGACAGTGGCGATCTAGGAACAATATATAGGGGGGGCACATAAGATACCACAGTCAAAACTGGGGGGGCACTGATAATTTTCACCACTTAATCATACCACTGAAAAAACACACACACCCAAATACATACATAGACAGACACACACATATACATACGCTCACACAGACAGACACATACACACACACACAAATACACACACGCGCATACATACACACATACGTACATACACACATACGTATATACACACAAAGATGACAACAAAACAATTACAACAGTCTATATTTTTTTCATAAGAAGATAAAACACAGATATAAATGGAAAAGGAACGCAAGTATTAAAAATACAACAGTAATGCATCTTATGTCTTCCTTTATAACATAAAATGCATGGACATATATAGAAGATAGACATACATACACACACAGACAAATATACATACCTACACACACACAAACATACATACACACACAAACACACACACAGACACATATACATACCTACACACACACAAACATACATACACACACACACAGACAACACACACACAGACACATATACATACCTACACACACACAAACATACATACACACAAATACATACACAGACACATACACACACAGACACATACATACACATATACATAACTACACACACAAACATACATAAATACACACATACATACACACAGACACACACAAATACATACACACAGACGCACACACACAAACATACATACACACAAATATATACATAAATACACACATACATACATACACACACACACACACAAAGATGATAAAACAATTACAATAGTACACACACATATACATACACAGTTACAGACGCAGACATACATAAGCTTTAGTTATCTAACCTTTTCTGCTGAAGACAATTAAGAATAAAGTGTGCATAGAAAACTATAACGAAGACATTTTAAAACAAAGACTTTACATAGTTAAAAAGATAACATTTATTCTAATAATCAATTGTCCACTTATCTCCCCATTTGTTTGATTTTTCTCAATTTCTTTTACTGCACATTTGATGCACTATATCCTTTTGGAAAGCTGAGTAACTGGAAAAAAACAGATATACACATACAAGAACTGAGAAGCAACTTTACTATTCCACCTTAAGGAGAACAAAAGGGTGAAGGCTGTGATTTAGGGTAAGGGGAGGAGGTTGAAGGTGAATTCTGGTGCTAGAGAAAGGAACATCTGCTAGAGAAACAAATTTCCAAGATTTTAAAATAAATGTTGTTTGCCCTGCATTTGCCTGTACATACAGATCACATAAACAAAGCAAAAAAAGTACTACACTTTAAACCCTCACTTCTCTGAGAACTTAACACTATTTGCTGTGCACACAGATTAATAAATCTGAGCAGTGTGTAAATGTCAGCTGCCAGTGTCTCTGCAGCTCCTAATTTATTACTGAGGCAAACCAACCCGTGCAGGAAGTTCTAATAACGGCTGTTGTGCTAATGGGGCAGCCGTGCTGGCTGACCTCATTGCAGGCTGTGTGTGACCATAAACAGTATAAATTAACCCTGTGACTTACATTTACCACAAATCTTCATCTTTGCTGCTAGTGTCACTGCCTGCTGGTGCTCTTCCTTCCCGCGCTCTGTAGCTCATCTGTTCTGCACACTGGTGCTGAGTCTGACTCCTCCCTCTTCCTCTCCAGTCTCCGGTCATGTTCCTTGTACTGTGTAGGAACATGACCTGGCTGGAACTGAAGTAGAGGAGGCTAGAATATAGCAGCAGCCAGCATGGGTATTGGAGTGGTGCTGCAGCACCTCAAACAGTAAAACTAATATTTACATAACATAAATATCAGTTTATGCTGCATGATTGCGCCTCCCTGCTGGGGCACATAGCTAGGATTATGCAAGTGCCGGCGCTGGTGGGGGGGCCACGGGGGGGCAAAGAAAAATTTTGGAGGGGCGTTTGCCCCCCTAGCCCCCCTGTAGTGACGCCTATGACACCAGAAGTTTTGTTGTTTAAAAAGATAGATAATCCCTTTATTACCCATTCCCAGTTATAATATTACATGTTTTACGTCTGTAATTACCTTGTAGCTATGCCTCTGCAAACTGCCCCCTTATTTCAATTCTTTTGACAGACTTGCATTTTAGCCAATCAGTGCTGACTCCTAGGTAACTTGTCTATATGACACACATGAACTAACGTCCTCTAGTGGTGGAAAACTGTCAAAATGCATTGAGATTAGAGGCGGCCTTCAAGGTCTAAGAAATTAGCATATGAGCCTACCTAGGTTTAGCTGTCAACTAAGAATACCAAGAGAACAAAGCAAAATTGGTGATAAAAGTACATTGGAAAGTTGCTTAAAATTATATGCCCTATTTGAATCATGAAAGCTTATTTTGGACTTGACTGTCCCTTCAATTTCCTGATACTCTGAATTTTATTCAGGCTTTAGTATGGATTTAGCTGTGATGAAACCAATTTCTCCTCCTTAGAGAAAAAAACAAAATTATCAGGTAAGCATACATTTTGTTTTCTTTAGTAAAATGATGATGGTCCACAGTCCTCCATAACATATGGGATTAATAACATAGTCGATGGTCTAAGTTAAGGAAAGGGTGGGACAATTTTTCTGGCAGTTCTTACTTAGCCGACACTGTGGCCTGAAGGACTTTCCTGCCAAAAGCTGCTTGCAAATAAACAAAAAGTCAAAATGATAAACTCTGAAAAAAGTAGCGTTGGCTATCTCAAGATTATGTAAGAGTAGCTACGCTAGAGTTAGAAGGATCTGAACACAATGAAAGAACAACAATTTCTTTATTGATGTTTCCTTTTGAAACTACCTTAGGAGGAAAATCATATTTAGTACAAAGTATAGCCTTCTCCTTGTAAATAATTAGAAATGGAGATCACAAGAGAAGGTAAACTTTACAAGGTAAAAGTAGATATAAATGGAATGCATTGGATCAAACAATAAACCTTGTCATGCAGAGAAAACTAGATTCAGATTCCAGGGTGGAGAAATAGGAATCACAATTGGCTAATTCTAATGAAAACCCGGACAAAAGTCTGATCCTCAGGAAGTTTAACCCAACTTCAAATGAAAAAGACAGATAAAGCAGAAATTTGATCTTTTAGAAATAAGTTGTCAATGCCATCATGAGAAAAATGTAAGCAGTCTGGGAATCCTAAGGAAATACCCAGAAAACCTTCTGGAAAAACACCATTTAAAAATGCCTTCCTAATCCAGTAATAAATTATTTGTGTTACAGGCTTTCTGTCCTGCATCAAAGATTTAATAACCGAATCTAAGAAAACTCTATGTCACAAAACTATGCGTTCAAGCCTCATGCCATTAAATGTAAATATTAGAAATCCTGATAAAAAGAGAACCTTGAGAGAACAAGTCTTGTCTCAGAGGAAAAAGCCATGAAGATCAAGAAACATCTGCACTATAGTTGCATACCAAGTCCTGCTGAGTCAGACTGGAGCAATTAATATTATTGATGTTGACTCCTGTTTGGTTCAAGTATGATTCTTGGAAACAGGTATGCTAGATGAAGGTCCTATGGACACACCAAGACGTCTATTAGGAGAGCCTTTGGATCTTTTGATCTCGCATAATAGCTTGGAAGCATGTAATTTACATGAAAAGTCATCAGATCTATGTCCTGTAAACCCATTTTGATCTCTGAGTGATCAAAAATGTCCTAATGGAGAGACCACTCTCTTGAATGGACCACTGAGATGATCCCCTTCCCAGTTGTTCACATTTAATGTGTTAATTGCCAATAGGGAGCAAACAATCCTCTGCCTAAGACAGAGTTTAGACACTTCCTGCATGACCAGTGGACTGCGGATATTCCCCTTGATAATTTATGTAGGATATGTTCGATATGTTGTCCAACTCGAAACCGACAAACTTTTCCTCCTTCAATAGGGGTCAGGGCTGAGAGCCCGAAGATAGCTTGAATGTTGATTGGTAACCTTGCCTCTAGAGCACTGGTTTTCAAACCTGTCCTCAGACCTCCCTAACAGGCCACATTTTGAGGATATCTAAAGTGGAGCACAGGTGAAATAATCAGCTGATTAGTAAACATGGTTATTTTACCTGTTCTCACCCAAGGTAATCTGGAAAACATGGCCTGTTGGGGAGGCTTGAGGATAGGTTTGAAAACCAGTGCTCTAGATGAAACCCAACTCTGTGCACTCTGAGAAACCCAGACCATCAGAGAGACTGGAGTCCATCAGCACAATAGGCCAAGACTGACGAAGGAAGGATGTCCCAAGGGTCAAAGACAGACTTTGTGTCCTCAAGAAAAAAAATTGACTGACTAAAAATCCAAAGCAATCCGTATGCCAAATGCAAGTAATTTTTTAACCACTGACGTAGCAAGCCATTAAAGGGGTCTCAAAAGAAAATGGGACAAATAAACTGTGCCTGAAACAGCTACCATAGTTCCCACTGCCACCATGCACTGAACTACCGACGGAAGCTAGGAAAAGACATACCCTCTGAATCCTACATTGCAAAGTTCTGTCTGGAAACTAGAAGGATTGAGTCTAATATGACTCCTGTAAATGCTACCCTTATATCAGAATATAATGAGACTTTGGGGTACATCAATATTCCAACCATTGTCTTGAATGAAGACAAAAACTTGATAATATGAGCAATAGCTATTAACAGAAAATAAGCTTGCTCTAGTATAGCATTCAGATAAGGAGCAACTGAAATCACCACGCAGATGGAAAAACTGTTAAAGTTTTGGAGATATACAAACCTCAGAAACGGAAAATAATCCCTGTATAAGGATGTGCAGCTAAAATCCTAGAGGTCTATACTAGCCATAAATTGATCTTTTGGATGAAGGGTAACAAAAACAGTTAGGAAAGTTCCCATTATACCAGTGGGAATTCTGACCAACATGCTTATGGATGTTATTCTGGAACAGGACTGTACATCCCTTAGGACAATTTATTCCCCTACCTCCAAATCCTTATATAAAGGCTGCCCTTCAGAACGATTTTGGCAACCTGAGATAGACCCGCTGGTCATAAGGAGGACTCTCCTTTAAAGGGACAGTCTACA
Organism: Bombina bombina; assembly: GCF_027579735.1. NCBI lineage: Eukaryota > Metazoa > Chordata > Amphibia > Anura > Bombinatoridae > Bombina > Bombina bombina. The sequence goes on along the minus strand of NW_026512998.1, from coordinate 92,130 downwards.
CCAGAATTGTTATTGTTTTAAAAGATAGATAATCCCTTTATTACCCATTTCCCAGTTTTGCATAACCAACACAGTTATAATAATATACTTTTAACCTCTGTGATTATCTTGTATCTAAGCCTCTGCAAACTGCCCCTTTTTTCAGTTCTTTTGACAGACTTGCAGTCTAGCCAATCAGTGCCTGCTCCCAGATTACTTCACGTGCACGAGCACAGTGTTATATATATGATATATGTGAACTAACACCCTCTAGTGGGGAAAAACTGTTAAAATGAAAGAGGTGGGCTTCAAGGTCTAAGAAATTAGCATATGAACCTCCTAGGTTAAGCTTTCAACTAAGAATACCAAGAGAACAAAGCAAAATTGGTGATAAATGTAAATTTGAAAATTGTTTAAAATTACATGCTCTATCTGAATCATGAAAGTTTATTTTGGCCTAGACTGTCCATTTAAAGAGAACAAATCTATTGATCTCTTGAAGGACAAAAAGAATCAGGCCAGATATCCAAACTATTTTTCCTGATGGATCCAAAATATATAAACGTATACAAAGCTTATTGCATCCGTACATGATATAAGTAGTACAATGGTATACATGTACCTACTTAAGCTTTTGCACATATTTATATTGCCATGTAGCCTTATGGAGCAGCACATATAGATCAACAGGTGTACATTAGATACTTGTAAATCCATGTCCATATAAGCAGAGACGGCGTATATCTTTAGAAAGTAAATACACAATGTACATGATCCATGAAAATATTCATGAATAATGCTCAGTGTCTGCATGATAAACAGATGTGCATAAATATAAATTACCCATACAATAGGTATAAAAGAGATACCAATAGACCTCATCTGTAAAGGATCTCCACTGTAAATGAAAATATTTATAATGTTCAATATCTGCATGATAGGACCTATGTGCATAAATATAAATTACCCATACCATAGGTATAAAAGAGATACCAATAGACCTTATCTCTAAAGGATCTCCATTGTACATGAAAATGTTCATGATCAATGTTTCTGCATGATAGAACCTTTGTGCATAGATCTAAATGACACATAATATAGAAAGAAAAGAGATACCAATAGCTCTTATCTCTAAAGGATCTCCACTGTTGAATTAAAATACAGAAAAATCCTACAGAACTGCAAAAAGAAATAAACCTGTAGAGTAGAATGCATGAAAGGTATATCCCTAAAGGTTATATACTATATAATTAAGTACACTAATAGTATAGGATATGTAATGCCTTGAATATTTACAGAGACAGGAGTTCTTTCTATGTAAAAATTATTATTTGTGCTGCTGGACATACGATGCACATAGTCCACTCATAGCAATTTGTATATCCCAATAGTGTACAAAACACTTGCATAATGTACATACTGCAAATAATATTCCAAAGCAAAAGTACAAAAGTTTATAAAATGCAGACTGACAAAAAAATAAATATTACATCCCCTGGCAATGGTGGAACTACAATGCTTAATTGACTTATAAATAAGTATTAATAACGCAGATAGTTATAATAAATGGTAGTTGCACCACATGTCGTCATGTTCAGTACAATATAAAATTGCACATATTATAGTAAATTGGGTACACGATAGGTCACATAAAATATGCTGTGGTGTACAGCTGCCTAAAGGTCCTTGCATAATACACCTACATATAGGACGTTATCAAATCTGAACATATAGATTATCAGCATAAGAAATATTTTGCACATTTACCCAGTGGCGTCACTAGGGGGGTGCGGACCGCACCCGGGTGACACCCTCCAAGGGGTGATACCACCACCACCACATTAACATTAATCATAACACACCATTTTTTTTTCCTAATGTGCTGCTGGAATTTTGCACAATAAGAAACAGTACACCGTAAGAATGTAAAAAGTGTTTAGGATTGGGACCTGACAGATGCGTGGCTGAAGGATTCGTCGTGTGTAGCAGATCTGACTGTGTATGTCACAAGTTGTTAGTGTGCAGTAGTGGTTATGGACATTCTATCCTTTGCTGATTCCATAACTTCCTGAGGAAGGCGGGGACTGAAGCAGCCATTCAGCTGTCAGATAATGCACTTGCGCTCCATGAGGTAGCGGGCGAGGCCTGGTATGCAGATGAGCTAGAATCAGTTACAGGGCAAAGCCAGGGACTTGTGCATGTACATCAGCAACATGAAGGCGTTAGTGACCTGGATTGACAACGTACAGGACTGGGACAAGGTGGAACAATGGTGAGTGCTGCAGGAATCCCTAGGAACAGTTAGCGAGGTGAACGGGCTTTAACAACCGGGTGCTGGGGGAAAAAGGCATGCATAGCAACCTTGTGCTTAGTGACAGCGGGTGCATAGCAACCGGGGGGTTAGGAACATTGGGTTCATAGCAACTAGGTGGTAGTGATTTGGGGCCCATAGCAACCAGGTGCTGGGGGCATTGGTGTATAGTAACTAGCTGCTGGGGACCAGCCAGGGGTACATAACAATTTGCTGTTGTGAGACAGGAGATGCATATCATGTAATGATGGACTTGAGGTGCATAGAAACCGAGTTCTGGGATCTTCAAGTGCATAGCAACCAGGTCCAGGTGTTAAGGTCTTATAATGCATTGCAACCAGGTGTTGGGGTTCTTAAAGTGCATAGCAACCAAGTGCTAGGGCATCCATTCTGAGGTGCATATAATGTGTGTGTGTATGTATGTATGTATGTATGTATGTGTTATATATTATATAATATATATATATATACTGTATACTGTGTGTGTATGTATATATATATATATATATATATTATATATATTCACACACATATACACTGCTCAAAAAAATAAAGGGGACACTTAAACAACACAATGTAACTCCAAGTCAATCACACTTCTTTGAAGTCAAACTGTCCACTTAGGAAGCAACACTGAGTGACAATCAATTTCACATGCTGTTGTGCAAATGGGATAGACAACAGGTGGAAATTATAGGCAATTAGCAAGACACCCCCAATAAAGGAGTGGTTCTGCAGGTGGTGACCACAGACCACTTCTCAGTTCCTATGCTTTCTGGCTGATGTTTTGGTCACTTTTGAATGCTGGCGGTGCTTTCACTCTAGTGGTAGCATGAGACGGAGTCTACAACCCACACAAGTGGCTCAGGTAGTGCAGCTCATTCAGGATGGCACATCAATGCGAGCTGTGGCAAGAAGGATGGCTGTGTCTGTCAGCGTAGTGTCCAGAGCATGGAGGCGCTACCAGGATACAGGCCAGTACATCAGGAGACATGGAGGAGGCCGTAGGAGGGCAACAACCCAGCAGCAAGACCGCTACCTCCACCTTTGTGCAAGGAGGAACAGGAGGAGTACTGCCAGAGCCCTGCAAAATGACCTCCAGCAGGCCACAAATGTGCATTTGTCTGCTCAAATGGTCAGAAACAGACTCCATGAGGGTGGTATGAGGGCCCAACGTCCACAGGTGGGATTTGTGCTTACAGCCCAACACTGTGCAGGACGTTTGACATTTGCCAAAACACCAAGATTGGCAAATTGGCCACTGGCGCCCTGTGCTCTTCACAGATGAAAGCAGGTTCACACTGAGCACATGTGACAGACGTGACAGAGTCTGGAGACGCCGTGGAGAATGTTCTGCTGTCTGCAACATCCTCCAGCATGACCGGTTTGGCAGTGGGTCACTAATGGTGTGGGGTGGCATTTCTTTGGGGGGCCACACAGCCCTCCATGTCCTCGCCAGAGGTAGCCTGACTGCCATTAGGTACCGAGATGAGATCCTCAGACCCCTGAGACCATATGTTGGTGCGGTTGGCCCTGGGTTCCTCCTAATGCAAGACAATGCTAGACCTCATGTGGCTGGAGTGTGTCAACAGTTCCTGCAAGATGAAGGCATTGATGCTATGGACTGTCCCGCCCATTCCCCAGACCTGAATCCAATTGAGCACATCTGGGACATCATGTCTAGCTCCATCCACCCACGTCACGTTGCACCACAGACTGTCCAGGAGTTGGCAGATGCTTTAGTCCAGGTCTGGGAGGAGATCCCTCAGGAGACCATCCGCCACATCATCAGGAGCATGCACAGGCGTTGTAGGGAAGTCATACAGGCATGTAGAGGCCACAGACACTACTGAGCCTCATTTTGACTTGTTTTCAGGACATTACATCAAAGTTGGATCAGCCTGTAGTGTGTTTTTCCACTTTAATTTTGAGTGTGACTCCAAATCCAGAACTCCATGGGTTGAAACATTTGATTTCCATTTTTTAATTTTTGTGTGATTTTGTTGTCAGCACATTCAACTATGTAAAGAACATACTATTTCATTAGAATATTTAATTCATTCAGATATAGGATGTGTTATTTTAGTGTTCCCTTTATTTTTTGGAGCAGTGTATATATATATATATATAATATATATATATATATTGTGACAGAACCCAAGACATAGTAATGGAAGGTGTCTATATTCCCTCAAAAGTGTTACAGTGCTCCACCCGCAGTTTGCAAGTAGCACATTATGTCAAAAAGTCCAGTCCAGGAATTCTGTCTGACTCAGCTAGCTACTCACCTGCATGTGCTAATAAAATCCCCAGTCAGGGGTTGAGATTTAGATTTGCCTGCAGTAAAGGAAAACTGCAAACACTCTCCTGAGAGACTGAGAGGAATTATCTCTAAAGGACAAAGTTTGAAAGGTCTGTGCAATATTACTTTTGTGAAAAGCTACTTAGTGCAGACAGTTGTACTTGTTAGTAAGTGCTCAGTGGAGCAAGCCTCTTTTGTTTTGTTTATGTTTATTTTGCCAGACCTGATAATAAACAGACTGTATTTTATAAAGCTACAACCTTGTGTGGTGTTTCCAGCTTTGAGGACTGTGTGTTTCCAAGATCCCAGGTCACATATGGTGGAGAATGCGGGCAACACACTAATAGTCTGTTAAGGAAACAATACCACACTTAAAATGGAGGAAGTTGTAAAGGCTTTACTACAGGCTACGGCCTCACAGCAACAGGCCACTGCCACACAGCAGCAAGCTACTGCCAGCCAGCAAGAAAATATTGCAGTGCTACAAAAACTGGTATTAACACAAAGAGAGGAACAGCAGAATATCACACGTACCATGCAGCAGGAGATTCGAGGCCTAGCTGAAAGACTGGGCAGGTGTGCTGCAGAAATTCCACACAGTTCTAAGACTCTGAGAGTGAGTAACTATTTGCAAAAGATGGTGGCTACAGATGATGTGGAGGCTTACCTGATGGCTTTTGAAAGGACAGCTGAAAGAGAAGGGTGGCCTGCGTCTGAATGGGCAAGTCTCCTTGCGCCATTTCTGAGTGGAGAAGCTCAGAAGGCATATTATGATTTGGAGCCTGAGCAGGCCAGTGACTATAAAAAGCTAAAAACAGAAATCTTGGCCAGCCTGGGAGTAACGACAGCAGTAAGGGCCCAGCGATTTCACTCCTGGACTTACAGTCAAGACAAAGCCGTGCGGTCACAGATGTTTGACTTGATACATCTTGCCAGGAAATGGTTACAGCCAGAGGTCAACTCAGCTAGTCACATTGTGGAACAGCTCGTGATGGACCGGTTCCTGCGAGGATTGCCTCTTTCCCTGCGGCGGTGGGTCAGCCAGAGTGAACCTAAAACTGCTGACGGTCTAGTTGCCCTGGTGGAACGCTATTTGACTGCTGGAGAGTTTCTACAAATCCCAACCAGGAAAGACCTAGAACCCCGAAGATCCAGAGTCCCAGTAAATTGGGTAAGACTGTTCCGGGAAAAGGGGGTATCCGGAGGAGCAGATGGGTTTTTACAACCCGAGGGACATTACTGCAAGGGACAAGAGTTTTGTGAGGCAGGAAGGGTCCACAATAGCCTCAAAGATGTTGTCTAATGCTAATATTAAATGTTTTCAATGTAAAGAGTATGGACATTTTGCAAAGGACTGCCCTGAGAATGATGTTGCTATGGAATGGAATGTTGGCAATATGAGAGACTTATTCATTTTACACTCGCTCAGTATATGCAATTACCAAAAATGATTGTTTAAATGGCCACCCTTGGTGCACTGTAAGGGTGGAGGGAAATGAAATTAAAGCTTTGCTGGATTCTGGTAGCATGGTTACGCTCATAGACAGGGGTCTGTTGAGAAATACTCCTATTGATAATTACCAGAACCTAGATATTGCTTGTGTCCATGGGGACATACACAAGTATCCAACTGCTAAAGTACTTATTGAAACTCAAAATGGCCCTATAAATCATAGCGTTGGTTTAGTGGATAAATTAGTCCATGAAATGATAATAGGCAGATATTTTCCCCATTTTTTGAATCTATGGGATGCTGCTGAGGAATGACTTAGACAAAATAACTCCTGCTAGAGGAAACACTCAACCCCTATGGAAACCCTAGTTGGAGGTAATACTGGACAGAATAATACAGGTCAATCTAATATATCTGAACCTGATGTAGAAATAACTGACCTAGAGGTTAGCCCAAGTAACTTTAGGGCTGCACAATGGGAGGATCCAACTTTAGCTGTGGCTAGAAACTATATTTCCATAAGAAATGGCACCCCCATTAATACTGATAAAGCGCTCACCTATCCATACTTTGAAGTGGAAAATGATTTACTGTACAGAGTTGGGAAAAAGGAGTCTGTCAAGCAGCTGTTAGTACCCCAGGCATATCGACACACTGTATTAAATCTGGCACATAGCCACATACTTGGGGGCACTTGGGGATTGAAAAAACCAGAGAGAGAATTCTTAGGAGGTTTTATTGGCCAGGTGTAATGGCATCTATCACAAACTATTGTTCTTCTTGTCCTGAATGCCAATTAACTGCCCCTCTTACAGCATACCGTAGCCCCTTGGTACCCTTACCCATAATTGAGGTCCCATTTGAACGCATTGGTATGGATTTTGTGGGTCCTCTTGTAAAGTCTGCAAGGGGGCACCAGTATATATTGGTAATAGTAGACTATGCTACACGTTACCCTGAGGCAATACCCATGCGTACTACTTCAGCAAAAGCAATTGCTAAGGAGTTAATGTTAATGTTCAGCCGTGTTGGGATTCCCAAATAAATATTAACAGACCAAGGCACTCCATTTATGTCGAGAATTACAAAGGAGTTGTGTAATCTTCTTCATATAAAGCATCTGAAAACATCCGTATATCACCCACAAACTGATGGTCTGGTAGAACGATTTAATAAAACACTAAAGGTTATGCTCAAAAAAGTAATTGATAAAGATGGGAAAAACTGGGATTTCCTTTTGCCTTATTTAATGTTTTCCATCCGAGAGGTCCCTCAAGCTTCTACTGGGTTTTCGCCCTTTGAACTTTTGTATGGAAGACACCCCAGAGGGTTGCTAGACATAGCTAAGGAGACTTGGGGACAGGAGTCAACCCCTCACAGAAGTGTGATTGAACATATAACTCAGATGCAGGATCGGATGACAGCCATTATGCCCATAGTTAGAGAACACATGGAAAATGCCCAACAACACCAGCAGAACAGCTATAATAGAAATGCCAGGGTTCGTGTGTTTAATCCAGGAGACAGAGTACTAGTCCTGGTTCCCACTGTAGAGAACAAATTTTTGGCAACATGGCATGGGCCATATGAAGTCATTGACAGAGTGGGGGAAGTAAATTACAAAGTAAGACAGCCTGGGAGGCGAAAGGAGGTACAGATTTACCATGTGAATTTACTTAAACCGTGGAAAGAGAAACACTTGTGGCTATAAAAACAGCAGACCTCCCTACAATGGAGGAGAATGAACCCGTAGTCAATATCTTAGAAACCCTGACTATCCACCAGAAGAGGGAGGTAAAATACTTCATCAGATTAAATAGAGATGTTTTCTCCTCAGTCCCAGGAAGAACTACGATAATAGAGCATGACATTGTCACTGAACCGGGAAAAAGGATAAATCTAAAGCCATATAGAATACCTGAAGCCCGGAGGGAAGCAATCAAATTGGAAGTAAAGAAAATGCTGGACCTTGGGGTAATTGAAGAATCCCAAAGTGACTGGAGTAGCCCAATTGTGCTTGTACCAAAGCCTGATGGCACAATCAGGTTTTGTAATGATTACCGGAAGCTGAATGCAATATCCAAGTTTGATGCATACCCCATGCCAAGGGTTGATGAACTTGTGGAGAGACTCGGGAGAGCCAGGCACCTTACCACATTGGATTTGACCAAGGGTTATTGGCAAGTGCCGCTTACAGGACGGGCAAAGGAAAAAACTGCCTTCTCTACTCCAGATGGGCTCTTCCAATACAAGGTGTTACCTTTTGGCCTACATGGTGCTCCAGCAACATTTCAAAGAATGATGGACCGGATCTTAAGGCCACATGCTCATTATGCTGCAGCTTACTTAGATGACGTGGTCATACATAGCGAAGATTGGGAGTCTCACTTGCCAAAAGTGCAAGCTGTCCTTAATTCCATAAGAAATGCCGGTCTGACAGCAAATCCGAGTAAATGTACCATTGGCTTGGAGGAGGCCAAGTATCTGGGCTATTCCATTGGAAGAGGAATAGTAAAGCCACAACTTGCTAAAGTTGAAGCCATAAGGAATTGGCCACGACCTATGACGAAGAAACAGGTCAGAACATTTCTTGGGCTTGTTGGCTACTACAGAAGGTTTATCTCCAACTTTGCTACTATAGCGGGTCCTTTAACTGACCTCACTAAAGCAAAAGCTCCAGTAATAGTGAAATGGTCCTCTGAAGCTGAACAGGCATTTCAAAATCTCAAGGAAGCCATCTGTAGACAACCAGTGTTAGTCACCCCTGATTTTTCAAAGGAGTTTGTTTTACAGACGGATGCCTCTGATGTTGAGCTTGGAGCAGTGCTTTCCCAGGAAACTCAAAGTGAAGAGCACCCAATACTATACCTGAGCTGGAAACTTCAACCTAGAGAAAAGAACTATTCAATTGTTGAAAAGGAGTGTCTAGCAATTAAATGGGCTGTTGAAACTCTCAAATATTATTTGTTGGGCAGAAAATTTAGACTAGTTACTGATCATGCACCTCTCAAATGGATGAGTCAAAATAAGGATAATAATAGTAGAGTTACACGCTGGTTCCTTAGTTTGCAACCCTATCTCTTCTCAGTAGAACACAGGGCAGGAAGTAAACAGGGTAATGCTGATGGCCTTTCACGTATGCATACGCTTTTGGCCATGGTCGCTCACCCCACTAGGTCTGAGCTGGCGGGGAGGATGTGTGACAGAACCCAAGGCATAGTAATGGAAGGTGTCTATATTCCCTCAAAAGTGTTGCAGTGCTCCACCCCGCAGTTTGCAAGTAGCACATTATGTCAAAAAGTCCAGTCCAGGAATTCTGTCTGACTCAGCTAGCTACTCACCTGCATGTGGTAATTAACAGCAGGTGCTAATAAAATCCCCAGTCAGGGGTTGAGATTTAGATTTGCCTGCAGTAAAGGAAAACTGCAAACACTCTCCTGAGAGACTGAGAGGAATTATCTCTAAAGGACAAAGTTTGAAAGGTCTGTGCAATATTACTTTTGTGAAAAGCTACTTAGTGCAGACAGTTGTACTTGTTAGTAAGTGCTCAGTGGAGCAAGCCTCTTTTGTTTTGTTTATGTTTATTTTGCCTGTTTTTTGCCAGACCTGATAATAAACAGACTGTATTTTATAAAGCTACAACCTTGTGTGGTGTTTCCAGCTTTGAGGACTGTGTGTTTCCAAGATCCCAGGTCACAATATATATATATATATCTATATATATATATATATATTTATATATATACATACATATCTTCTCATCCCCATCTAAAATACTCTTCCACCCTTTCAGTGGTCTATCTCCCCCCTCTGCCCCTATATAAGCTATATATATATATATATATATATATATATATATATATATATATATATATATATATATATATATATATGTGTGTGTGTGTATATATATATATATATATATATAATATGTCCTATATATATTTATATATATATTTTTTTTAAATTACCTGGGGGGTGGGGTGACACCATGAGTTACCGTACCGGGTGACACAAAGCCTAGTGACGCCACTGCATTTACCTCAGGAGACTGAGTTAACTCCCCAAATTCATGCTTACGCTTACTTATTTTGAGGACAGCCGCTTAAAGGATTACTTTCTGTTATAATTTTTAAGCTAAACAACTAACATATTAAAGTTAATAAACATTAATTAAAACCTACTGACCTATATTTTCTCCAAAACGAAGTTTCATAACGTTCTAAAAGTTATATCTTTTATTCGCCGATGATGTCACGTTATCCTGCCCACTATTTTCAGCACTGCGTGTTCAAAATACTTAAACCAATAACTTTGTGTTTAAAGCGCCATTTTGAAACCTAGGTATTGTAAACGGATTGGTACAGAGCAAAGGATACCCATGGAGTGGATTTGGAAAACAATTAAATTTGCAGACAAGATTTATGATATAGGGTAGAGATATGTTAATGAAATGCTATTGATAAAAAGCGTATTTGGGGTAGTTAGTTAGTAACAGGTGTGACAGGCCCTTCTGTCAGGACTGAAGGAGTTAATTGTGTTTAGCTAAGAAACTAATTTCTAAAGACAGAGTTGCTGGCTCCAGCTATAATCTAATTAGTGCTAAACATTCTATTGTTTGATCACCTCCAGAGAGAAAACGCCTAAGTGATAAGAAGGGCCAAGAGTGTCTTGTGGTTGAAGTGTTTTAAGTAATATAATTCTATTGTATCATGTCAAAGGGCTTGTTCCCTCCATGTAATGTACAACAGTCTTTCAACCCCCATCTGGGGGGGGGGTGTCAAACCTGTATAAATACTAGGCATCTAGCCTTTAATAAATGTCATTCTGTTTAAACCTGAAAACTGGCTGGTTTGTGAATTGCTGATTTCCTATGCAGGACATTGTTCATCTGGGGTTAACCCTTGGTACACAGTTGGTACCGTAACATTGGTGGCAGCGACGGAATGAACCTTATCGCCCAGAAGAGCAACTACACAAGCCAGTAACCTCAGGAAGAGGGGGATTATTACAATACTGACTAAGATGGAAAAGAGAAAAGTAAATTTTGCAGCTTTTAAAAACTTCCTGGAAACAGAAGGAGAGATTGATGGGTACCTTGCGGATTTTGAGAGGCAATGTGCACTACACAAGGTACCCGCAGAGGACTGGGTCACGATATTATCTGGAAAATTATCCGGCCGGGCCAGAGAGGCTTTTCGGGCCATTCCAGATGAGGAAGTCAGGGATTATAATACTGTAAAAGAGGCTCTGCTCTCCAGGTATGCGGTTACACCGGAGGCATACCGGAGACGGTTCAGAGACACTGTTAAATTAGCTGGAGATTCCTACCTTGAGTGGGCATGTAAGGTGCACCGCACAGCAGCTCACTGATGGGGGTGCCAAGCCATATCTGGGGAAGAGGTGCTGCAGCTATTCCTGTTGGAACATTGCTTCGACAAATTACCCGCAGGAGTTCGAGAGTGGGTTCGGGACCGTAAACCCTCCACCCTGCAGGAAGCGGCTCGCTTGGCAGATGAGTATACGGATGCCCGCAAACTGGACACTGCTACCACTAAGCCCCCTGCTAGAGTGGAGTACAGACCCCCAGTCACCCCAGCAGCTGCCAGTTACCAAACCCCGGCGCACCACTATACCACACGGCCTCCAGCCACGAACTACCCTCAGAGAGCCCTGCGGTGCTACTCACAACCTATTCGGTGCTTTAGATGTAAGCAACTAGGGCACAAAAGACCAGAGTGTCCCCTAAACGCAGCGAACCAAGCGCAGTCCTGGAGAAGACCCGCCGGCGGAATCCCACGTAATCCTCAGCCTGCGGCCCGCTACGTAGAGGCGCAAGAATGCTGGAGCATCCTACATGAGGCAGACCTTGTGCAAGCTGCCCACCGGAATAACCGGCAACTGGTTAAAGTGAATGGGAAGAAGGTCAGTGGTCTACGGGATACTGGTGCTACCATGTCCTTGCTTCAAAAGAACTTGGTGTCTGAGAAACAGTACACTGGAGACACTGTGGCTGTGAGAGTAGCAGGGGGCGATGTGTTCAGCCTACCTGTTGCCAGGGTACATTTGGATTGGGGAGTGGGCGCTAGACCTGTGAATGTGGGGGTCAAGAAGGACTTACCTGCTGATGTTCTCCTTGGAAATGACTTGGCCCCCCTTGTTTCTGCCTACGCTCCTATGGGTCCCGCTGATGTTAACTCTGTGACTACCCGTGCCCAGATCCGTGCAGCAGAGACTGACCCACCTGCTGCTAAGCCCCAGGACGCTGAGCTCAGTAAATCTCTATCCGCTATTGATATGTGGAGGTCCCGTTACAATGCGCTGATGAAGGAGAAGAGGAGCGCAGAGGAAAAAGCAAGTTTAGAACAGGAATCTCTGCTAGACAAGCTGCACCGACAGACTGCAGAAAACACCAGCTTGAGAGTGGAACATGAAACATTAAAGAAAAACTTAGTGACACTGGAGGAGAAGCTGACGCTGGCTCATAGTGAGGTGCAGCAACTCAAGGGCACCCTATGTCAGTATGAAGGGATTGTGGATACCTATAAAGAGCAGGTACAGAAAACTCGTAAAGAAGCTGATGGGATTTTGAAGGACTGTTTGGCCCTGGTCTGGGCACTGAGGAATTTGAACCCTTGTTTGTATGGACAGGAATTCTCTCTCATAACGGGAATACAGATGGATTGTCCTGGCAAACTGACATGCCTACCACCTCCTAGTCCGGTCATCCCCAGGTTGACCCGCCAAAGGGTCAAGCCGGGTCTGCCGGAGTGTTCCACAACGGGGGAGATATGTGACAGGCCCTTCTGTCAGGACTGAAGGAGTTAATTGTGTTTAGCTAAGAAACTAATTTCTAAAGACAGAGTTGCTGGCTCCAGCTATAATCTAATTAGTGCTAAACATTCTATTGTTTGATCACCTCCAGAGAGAAAACGCCTAAGTGATAAGAAGGGCCAAGAGTGTCTTGTGGTTGAAGTGTTTAAGTAATATAATTCTATTGTATCATGTCAAAGGGCTTGTTCCCTCCATGTAATGTACAACAGTCTTTCAACCCCCATCTGGGGGGGGGTGTCAAACCTGTATAAATACTAGGCATCTAGCCTTTAATAAATGTCATTCTGTTTAAACCTGAAAACTGGCTGGTTTGTGAATTGCTGATTTCCTATGCAGGACATTGTTCATCTGGGGTTAACCCTTGGTACACAGTTGGTACCGTAACAACAGGCATAGAAAATATTTACTTACAGTGGCCCTTTAATAAACTGTCACTATTTTGTATATATTATTTTTAGCTTTGGGAGTAAAAACAGTAGTTTCATGCTGAGTGACAAGTACAGGGCAAATTCCTTCAGGAAAGTGGACTGTTGCGGCTGATACGTATGCAAAATATGAGGTATACAATTCTCACAGAATTGAGTGACCCGGTATACTGGAACATATTTGTAAAATAAACATATAAAGAGGGATATCAAAATACTGATTTCTCATTAAAGATATCTGTGGGGACAGATTGTGATTGCTGATCTTTCCATTGGATGTGTTCCTTGTCCAATCCTTCACCTCCTGATTGAGTCAGCCGAGCGGCTCTGAAGCCTCGGTTCATTGATTATTGTACTGGAAGTGCAACTAGGCTTGTGAGTATATCTGGACTTTTATACTCTTATCGTTTGCCTACCTCCACGTTATTACACTATTGGGCGCCTTTTTCTCTTTCCTATTTTCTCAGGATTTGATCTATTCTACTCCTATAAAAGAGAGCTGCCTCCATAGTCGTCTCTGGTTCTGGCATCTGAGAAACCACTTAGAGATCTTCTCATCTACTATCATATTATAGTTGGACTCACTGTATTCTTACACTGAAGTGTGATTATGTTTATTATTATTTGAGTCACAAATCATTCATAATTTAACCGATTAGTTTTATTTTAGTTTATTATTGGAATTTTTAAAAGATACTCACATTCATATTTAAATTTCATTCACTATTAGACATATAATTGGGTACTTGATTATTATTTGGCGCACCTCATTTTTTTCTAGCATGCTACTTGTGTTATTGGTCTCCTACACACTGGGCAGGACAAAGATCCTCCAGGGCGAGGAACCCCAGCTCATAAGCAAGACAAACTATCCCCTCAAAAGAGAAGGGCACAGATAAGAACAGTGTACATATCCACAAGACATGAAGCCATAGTATGATCAAAACACGGATCGTATGAAAAAATCATCCAGACACCACTGTTGACCCAACAGAGAAAAAACTCCACAAGAAGAGGAGCACACTCCATCCGAAGGACAAATCAGGCCTTAAAGTTGATAACCAGTACCCGAAGGTAGATGTGAACTCTGGCCTTCCTGCTTGCAAGCCCAATGAGCTAGTCCCTATGTCGCAACATAGGGTCCCTGAAAAAACGGGGTCATCCAGAACCAGTCCACAGGAACACCCCCAACAAGGTGCTAGGCAGCGACAAAGTCACGCAATTTCTCTAGAGCCCAAAGGCAGCCGAAAGAGAGTAGAAGAAAGGCTAGTCTCCATAATCTTTTCAGATTAACGTTCCAGAGGACCACACCCAAGGGAGAAGAATGCAAAGCATCCCAAACCCAGGCAGGACCCCCCCCCGATGATGTAACACTGATGGCTTCCAGTGGGAGGAGCAACTACGTGCAGACGCGCTGCGCGCTCTTCAGTCTGGGTATCTGACACCACGCCGACACGCTATCTTCCATAGGCCGAGGAAAGTATACTACAGCCCGGAAACTACAGGGCACCTGTACTGAACAGATGCTGGCATGTGGAAGTCTCCTTCCAGCTAGTGGCCGGCTTGCTGCGGCCATCTGCCGAGAGACCCTACTGTGGAACTAGGGGCCAACTTTAAAGCCTATTGAAAGCTGCATAGATCGTACGGCCCGGGACGCATCCGCTTCAGGGGAAGTGGAGCTTTGCAGGGGAAGACCCGATCGAGGAGCTTGTATCCAGGCTCAGATTACTATTTTCAACCAACTATAGTAGTCACAAGAGCCCGCATCACTACTGCAGGCTGGTCTTCTCTGCATATTCTACTGAAGGACTGAGTAACCCAGGTTGAAGGTAAAACATAATTTATGTAAGAACTTACCTGATAAATTAATTTCTTTCATATTAGCAAGAGTCCATGAGCTAGTGACGTATGGGATATACATTCCTACCAGGAGGGGCAAAGTTTCCCAAACCTCAAAATGCCTATAAATACACCCCTCACCACACCCACAAATCAGTTTAACGAATAACCAAGAAGTGGAGTGATAAGAAAAAAGTGCGAAGCATAAAAAATAAGGAATTGGAATAATTGTGCTTTATACAAAAAAATCATAACCACCACAAAAAAGGGTGGGCCTCATGGACTCTTGCTAATATGAAAGAAATGAATTTATCAGGTAAGTTCTTACATAAATTATGTTTTCTTTCATGTAATTAGCAAGAGTCCATGAGCTAGTGACGTATGGGATAATGACTACCCAAGATGTGGATCTTCCATGCAAGAGTCACTAGAGAGGGAGGGATAAAATAAAGACAGCCAATTCCGCTGAAAAAAAATCCAAACCCAAAAATAAAGTTTAAATCTTAAAAAGAAAAAAACTGAAAATATAAGCAGAAGATTCAAACTGAAACAGCTGCCTGAAGTACTGTTCTACCAAAAACAGCTTCAGAAGAAGAAAACACATCAAAATGGTAGAATTTAGTAAAAGTATGCAAAGAAGACCAAGTTGCTGCTTTGCAAATCTGATCAACCGAAGCTTCATTCCTAAACGCCCAGGAAGTAGAAACTGACCTAGTAGAATGAGCTATAATCCTTTGAGGCGGAGTTTTACCCGACTCGACATAAGCATGATGAATTAAAGATTTCAACCAAGATGCCAAAGAAATGGCAGAGGCCTTCTGACCTTTCCTAGTACCGGAAAAGATAACAAATAGACTAGAAGTCTTTCGGAAATTCTTAGTAGCTTCAACATAATATTTCAATGCTCTAACTACATCCAAAGAATGCAATGATTTCTCCTTAGAATTCTTAGGATTAGGACATAATGAAGGAACCACAATTTCTCTACTAATGTTGTTAGAATTCACAACCTTAGGTAAAAATTTAAAAGAAGTTCGCAACACCGCCTTATCCTGGTGAAAAATCAGAAAAGGAGACTCACAAGAAAGAGCAGATAATTCAGAAACTCTTCTGGCAGAAGAGATGGCCAAAAGGAACAAAACTTTCCAAGAAAGTAATTTAATGTCCAATGAATGCATAGGTTCAAACGGAGGAGCTTGAAGAGCCCCCAGAACCAAATTCAAACTCCAAGGAGGAGAAATTGACTTAATGACAGGTTTTATACGAACCAAAGCTTGTACAAAACAATGAATATCAGGAAGATTAGCAATCTTTCTGTGAAAAAGAACAGAAAGAGCAGAGATTTGTCCTTTCAAGGAACTTGCAGACAAACCTTTATCCAAACCATCCTGAAGAAACTGTAAAATTCTCGGAATTCTAAAAGAATGCCAGGAAAAATGATGAGAAAGACACCAAGAAATATAAATCTTCCAGACTCTATAATATATCTCCCTTGATACGGATTTACGAGCCTGTAACATAGTATTAATCACAGAGTCAGAGAAACCTCTTTGACTAAGAATCAAGCGTTCAATCTCCATACCTTTAAATTTAAGGATTTGAGATCCTGATGGAAAAAAGGACCTTGCGACAGAAGGTCTGGTCTTAACGGAAGAGTCCACGGTTGGCAAGAGGCCATCCGGACAAGATCCGCATACCAAAACCTGTGAGACCATGCTGGAGCTACCAGCAGAACAAACGAGCATTCCTTCAGAATCTTGGAGATTACTCTTGGAAGAAGAACTAGAGGCGGAAAGATATAGGCAGGATGATACTTCCAAGGAAGTGACAATGCATCCACTGCTTCCGCTTGAGGATCCCTGGATCTGGACAGATACCTGGGAAGTTTCTTGTTTAGATGAGAGGCCATCAGATCTATTTCTGGAAGTCCCCACATTTGAACAATCTTAAGAAATACCTCTGGGTGAAGAGACCATTCGCCCGGATGTAACGTTTAGCGACTGAGATAATCCGCTTCCCAATTGTCTATACCTGGGATATGAACCGCAGAAACTAGACAGGAGCTGGATTCCGCCCATACCAGAATTCGAGATACTTCTTTCATAGCCAGAGGACTGTGAGTCCCTCCTTGATGATTGATGTATGCCACAGTTGTGACATTGTCTGTCTGAAAACAAATGAACGATTCTCTCTTTAGAAGAGGCCATGACTGAAGAGCTCTGAAAATTGCACGGAGTTCCAAAATATTGATCGATAATCTCACCTCCTGAGATTCCCAAACCCCTTGTGCTGTCAGAGACCCCCACACAGCTCCCCAACCTGTAAGACTTGCATCTGTTGAAATTACAGTCCAGGTCGGAAGAACAAAAAGAGGCCCCCTGAACTAAACGATGGTGATCTGTCCACCACGTCAGAGAGTGTCGTACAATCGGTTTTAAAGATATTAATTGAGATATCTTTGTGTAATCCCTGCACCACTGGTTCAGCATACAGAGCTGAAGAGGTCGCATGTGAAAACGAGCAAAGGGGATCGCGTCCGATGCAGCAGTCATAAGACCTAGAATTTCCATGCATAAGGCTACTGAAGGCAATGATTGTGACTGAAGGTTTCGACAAGCTGATATCAATTTTAGAAATCTCTTGTCAGTCAAAGACAGAGTCATGGACACTGAATCTATCTGGAAACCTAAAAAGGTTACTCTTGTCTGAGGAATCAATGAACTTTTTGGTAAATTGATCCTCCAACCATGATCTTGAAGAAACAACACAAGTCGATTCGTATGAGATTCTGCTAAATGTGAAGACTGAGCAAGTACCAAGATATCGTCCAAATAAGGAAATACCACAATACCCTGTTCTCTGATTACAGACAGAAGGGCACCGAGAACCTTTGTAAAAATTCTTGGAGCTGTTGCTAGGCCAAACGGTAGAGCTACAAACTGGTAATGCTTGTCTAGGAAAGAGAATCTCAGAAACTGATAGTGATCTGGATGAATCGGAATATGCAGATATGCATCCTGTAAATCTATTGTAGACATATAATGCCCTTGCTGAACAAAAGGCAGGATAGTCCTTACAGTTACCATTTTGAATGTTGGTATCCTTACCTAACGATTCAATATTTTTAGATCCAGAACTGGTCTGAAGGAATTCTCCTTCTTTGGTACAATGAAGAGATTTGAAATAAAACCCCAGCCCCTGTTCCAGAACTGGAACTGGCATAATTACTCCAGCCAACTCTAGATCTGAAACACATTTTAGAATGCTTGAGCCTTCGCTGGTTTACTGGGACACGGGAAAGAAAAAATCTCTTTGCAGGAGGCCTTATCTTGAAGCCAATTCTGTACCCTTCTGAAACAATGTTCTGAATCCAAGATTGTGAATGGGATTGATCCAAATTTCTTTGAAAAACGTAATCTGCCCCCTACCAGCTGAGCTGGAATGAGGCCCGCACCTTCATGTGACTTAGGAGCTGGCTTTGGTTTTCTAAAAGGCTTGGATTTATTCCAGACTGAGATGGTTTCCAAACTGATACCGCTCCTGAGGATGAAGGATCAGGCTTTTGTTCCTTGTTGTGACGAAAGGAACGAAAACGATTATTAGACCTAAATTTACCTTTAGATTTTTTATCCTGTGGTAAAAAAGTTCCTTTCCCTCCAGTAACAGTTGAGATAATAGAATCCAACTGAGAACCAAATAATTTATTACCCTGGAAAGAAAGGGAAAGCAGAGTAGACTTAGAAGACATATCAGCATTCCAAGTTTAAGCCATAAAGCTCTTCTAGCTAAAAATAGCTAGAGACATAAACCTGACATCAACTCTGATAATATCAAAAATGGCATCACAGATAAAATTATTAGCATGTTGAAGAAGAAGAATAATGTTATGAGAATCATGATCTGTTACTTGTTGCGCTAAAGTTTCCAACCAAAAAGTTGAAGATGCAGCAACATCCGCCAAAGATATAGCAGGTCTAAGAAGATTACCTGAACACAAATAAGCTTTTCTTAGAAAGGATTCAATTTTCCTATCTAAAGGATCCTTAAAGGAAGTACCATCTGCCGTAGGAATAGTAGTACGTTTAGCAAGGGTAGAGATAGCCCCATCAACTTTAGGGATTTTGTCCCAAAACTCTAATCTGTCAGACGGCACAGGATATAATTGCTTAAAACGTTTAGAAGGAGTAAATGAATTACCCAAATTATTCCATTCCCTGGAAATTACTTCAGAAATAGCACCAGGAACAGGAAAAACTTCTGGAATAACTACAGGAGATTTAAAGACCTTGTCTAAACGTTTAGATTTAGTATCAAGAGGACCAGAATCCTCAATTTCTAATGCAATTAGGACTTCTTTAAGTAAAGAACGAATAAATTCCATTTTAAATAAATATGAAGATTTATCAGCATCAACCTCTGAAACAGAATCCTCTGAACCAGAAGAATCATTAGAATCAGAATGATGATGTTCATTTAAAAATTCATCTGGATAAAGAGAAGTTTTAAAAGACTTTTTATGTTTACTAGAAGGAGGAATAACAGACATAGCCTTCTTAATGGATTCAGAAACAAAATCTTTATGTTATCAGGAACACTCTGAACATTAGATGTTGATGGAACTGCAACAGGTAATGGTATTTTACTAAAGGAAATATTTTCTGCATTAACAAGTTTGTCATGACATTTAATACAAACAACAGCTGGAGGAACAGCTACCAAAAGTTTACAGCAGATACACTTTGCTTTGGTAGTTCCAGCACCAGGCGGCGATTTTCCTGAAGTATCTTCTGACTCAGATGCAACATGAGACATCTTGCAATATGTAAGAGAAAAAACAACATATAAAGCAAAATTGATCAAATTCCTTAAATGACAGTTTCAGGAATGGGAAAAAATGCCAAAGAACAAGCTTCTAGCAACCAGAAGCAATGAAAAATGAGACTTAAATAATGTGGAGACAAAAGCGACGCCCATATTTTTTTAGCGCCAAATAAGACGCCCACATTATTTGGCGCCTAAATGCTTTTGGCGCCAAAAATGACGCCACATCCGGAACGCCGACATCTTTGGCGCAAAAGAACGTCAAAAAATGACGCAACTTCCGGTGACACGTATGACGCCGGAAACAGAAAAGATTTTTTGCGCCAAAAAAGTCTGCGCCAAGAATGACGCAATAAAATGAAGCATTTTCAGCCCCCGCGAGCCTAACAGCCCACAGGGAAAAAGTCAAATTTTTTAAGGTAAGAAAAAATGATTGATTCAAATGCATTATCCCAAATATGAAACTGACTGTCTGAAAATAAGGAATGTTGAACATCCTGAGTCAAGGCAAATAAATGTTTGAATACATATATTTAGAACTTTATAAAAAAGCGCCCAACCATAGCTTAGAGTGTCACAGAAAATAAGACTTACTTACCCCAGGACACTCGTCTACATGTTGTAGAAAGCCAAACCAGTACTGAAACGAAAATCAGCAGAGGTAATGGTATATATATGAGTATATCGTCGATCTGAAAAGGGAGGTAAGAGATGAATCTCTACGACCGATAACAGAGAAACTATGAAATAGACCCGTAGAAGGAGATCATTGCATTCAAATAGGAAATACTCCTCACATCCCTCTGACATTCACTGCACGCTGAGAGGAAAACCGGGCTCCAACCTGCTGCGGAGCGCATATCAACGTAGAATCTAGCACAAACTTACTTCACCACCTCCATAGGAGGCAAAGTTTGTAAAACTGAATTGTGGGTGTGGTGAGGGGTGTATTTATAGGCATTTTAAGGTTTGGAAACTTTGCCCCTCCTGGTAGGAATGTATATCCCATACGTCACTAGCTCATGGACTCTTGCTAATTACATGAAAGAAAGAGTTTTAAGGGGTTAAGCCACACTTTTACACTATCTTCACAAAGTATGACGGAGTGGATAATTTGACATGGTTTATTGTTACACGCCAGAAGGCTATATTAACTATAGAGGGAACTATTACGTTACTCGTATGTTATAACCCTGCATACTTTCAGGGCATTATAATCTCGGCTTATGCTGCGACAATTACATACTGTTTGAAAGTTTGGATAACATAAGGCCGTAAGTTGTTGTAATATTACCCAAAGACGCACAGAAGGCATAACAACAAATCTAAAAGGTTTACTTATCTGTATACAGAACCATATTCTGCTTCAGTCCACAAATATTATAATCTTCAGAAGTTGGACTTTCACAGTCATGAGGATCCTCTGTCTCAAGAATATCTCTTAGGTGTTGAGGGATTGGCCCTAATTGCCTATTGACGTTGAAAAGTATTTTCTCTTAGAAGTCGACATACAAGCAGAGCAAAAAGAGTCACAAGGTTCCCTATACTAGATTCACATGTTACTAGTTGAAGTGGACTATCTTTTTACAGGGATCTAGTTTTGTCTCAAAACTGACTCTTTTGTTTCTTTTTATGTTCTCTTTTTCTCTTATATGGAATGCTTAGGTACTAGAGTCAATTATATACTAAGCAGGAAGAGTAAAATTGATGTAATTTTCTCAAATAGAGAAGTGCAAATGGATATGCAGGGTCTAACTTATAAGCCTAACACGTTGCTATTAGAACAGCAATTTATGAGCTATATTTGCTGTTAATTGATGCAAACAATATACCCCTACATACAGGGAATTCTTAGCCATGTAAAGTATAATTTGTATACCCACTTATAAAGTACGTACTAATTAATGCACAATTAACTTATGGTGGATATATTACCTCTTTACAAGTTCTTGTATGATAATTATGTTTATCTCTCTTCAAGATGTGTTATGATATTAGATTTTCCTTATACACTAAGTTGGGAGAATGAAGCCGTTGTAACTTCTTTAGAAGGGTAACGTCTTTTCAGGTTATAACGTCTGATTCTATAAAATTGCTATAACTGTAATAATTTTTTTATACTATACATTCAGAAAGTTATAGGCTAAACTATTATACTTCCATTTAATTAATTCTTCTGTCTGAAATCTACCAATATACGGAGCTCAAGGGCAAGTAGTCTCACTGAAAAAATTCTTCAAACTACGTCTAACTAATTTATTTAACGAAAGATGTAATATTTTGGCCATCTACATACCTACTAGCTATCAATGCGATGAGCCTAATAGCTCCAGATTTCTTATTTTTTTCTCTCTGGTATTTTACTTATTTGTCTGACTATCATAAGTCAAAGAAGGTGTAGAAATAACTGACAAGGTTACATCTGTTAAGCTGAATGCTGTATAGCTAAGTTGTTGCATCTTTAAAAGGCCCTTTACCCTGAAATAATTACTGTCTTCTGCCTAGAAGCCAGGGTCATAAATTTCTAAACGCTGGTCCTTACTTTTACACGCAGGGAACAACTCCCCCCTCTTCACTTAAGTTTGCACACCTCACTAATATTTCCTTCATATCCCAGATATAAATTACAGCCCTTAGCACGCGCTCTACCTTTTCCTCTTTTCATCTCTCTTCTTTATTTTTTCTTTATTTTTCTTTTCGCCTTTTTTTTTTTTTTTTATTATCATTATAACTGCTCACTTAAAGTGAATGTAAATTTTGATGCTAAAGTGCCCGGTTTTTAAAAATTCGATAAAAATCAGGGGCACTTTGATTCATCAAAATTAACATTTCACTCCTGTTGTTGCTTCCTTCACCGGTCACAAAGCCTCTTCCGGGTCTAAAATGAGGAATCCGGCTTCCTCCAATCACGGCATTGAATCAGACACTGATTCCCCCGGGGGGGAAGCCGTGATTGGAGGATGACCTATCCATTATTTCTGACATCAGAAATGGCTTGCGACGACCGAAGGAAGCTGGAGCTGCTGTCAAGTTTAAAAGGTAAGTTTTTTTTTTCACAACAGGAGTGAAATGTAAATTTTTTTTTGAAAATATTTTTTTTTTATTGAAGTTAAAGCATGAATCAACAAAACAAAGACTCGCCCTAAGGCCAAAATTACAACAAAGAGAGTAACACATTGTCTATACAAAGGCATTATTGAAGAAGCAATATGCACATGCAGTAAAATGAATACATTTCAAATCTGAATATAAAGATAGACAATAGCTTAGGCGAGATGAAATAGAACTTCATTTTATGATAAATTATTGGCGTATGATCTCCACAGTATAATAGTATATTATCTAAGACCAAAATAACTGTCTGCGAAGAATTACCATAAGTAACGGCCACTCTTGGGCCAAGATATATAGGGGGGAGGGGGAGATTCAGCGGATAAGCACCGCTATATATAGGAAAAGGGGTGGAGGGCGGAGCCATATATATGTGCAAGTAGGATAGGGAACATGGTGTGGGCCTAGAAGTGCCCGATTACTGAGATCTTAGGCCTATCAACGGGTTCGCTGTAGGCACAAGTTAATTATGCCTTGGAGAGTTAATATACTTAGAAATAGATTGTGGAATACAGTGACCTCTTAACCCAAAAAAGAGTAGTTATATAGGGGCCTTAAGGCCATTCTGCTAGTTAAACATCAGCTTAAATCGTATTGAAAGAGGAGAGTTGTACTACTATAGTTAGCATTGCGTATTCACATACTTGCAATGTATCCAGTGGAGTGAGTATGGATATATATATAAAATTTCTGAAGGGGCAATATCTTAAACTTCACCCTACCGCCTAAGGCAGGGAGTCTATCCTACTCTAGCTTTTTGCACATCAATAAGTGTTAAGTGCAATAGCTTCTATAATAAGCAGAATAGTTTGTTTTAGTCCACGATATATCTCCAATATCTCTATTGTTCAATGCAACAGGCATTTTAACTATAACATAAAAATATATCGTACAAACATTAACATATATCTAAATAAGGCATTCTGGAGCTTAGAGTTTATCAGCCTCTATGTAAGCTTAAACTGTAAAGAGGGATTAACAGAATTGGGGGTTCTATTTAAATGTAGGGAGTATTACCCTCCTTTAATCCCAGCATAGTAAATTACTTCTAGATCTCAAGTCACTCTCCTGATATGAACATGAATAGTGAGAGTCTGTTTACGTTTAGCTGGCAATATGCCAGGTCATATTGTATATCTGTTTAGCACTCTGATTACTTAGTGTGTTTTAGGGTATATAGAGTATTGTATCATTATGAAATAGACTGTAAAATTCTAAAATATAACTCCTGACATATAGAGTATATTCTGTCTTTATAAGGCTCGACAGTGAAGAACATAGTCAGCGCCACACTTACCTCTCTAAAATGATATAATCCTATATCATATTTGTGGTTTAATATGGCTGTGTGCAAAGGCATAGTTAGTAAACTAGGGTACTATAGTAGGAGGGTGCGGGGTGAGAGGCGATCCCTTATGGAGATTAACTACGGGCAGTAATGCTTGATTTATTAAAAACATATGCCTTACAGATTATTTTAATGAGAGTCAGACCGCTTCACTAGGTTCCTTGCTACCATATTATCATCAATACATATTAAAAAATCATTCTCAACTACCTCAGAGATTGCTAGGCGTGTAATACTGCCACTATACGAAACTACTTATGTAAGATTATCTATATAGCTAACCTAAAAATTTAAAGGTAAAATATTGGCGCCAAGAAGTGCCGCTATTACAGTTGGAAGTTGAGCACTGCATTATAACCAGGCAATTTAGTATAGTAAGTGGGCCTAAATGAGCATATTATTTGCTTAAACAGCAACTTCAGGCAGCATAGTTTTCCTCTATACAGGGAGTGCAGAATTTTTAGGCAAGTTGTATTTTTGAGGATTAATTTTATTATTGAACAACAACCATGTTCTCAATGAACCCAAAAAACTCATTAATATCAAAGCTGAATAGTTTTGGAAGAAGTTTTTAGTTTTGTTTTTAGTTATAGCTATTTTAGGGGGATATCTGTGTGTGCAGGTGACTATTACTGTGCATAATTATTAGGCAACTTAACAAAAAACAAATATATACCCATTTCAATTATTTATTTTTACCAGTGAAACCAATATAACATCTCAACATTCACAAATATACATTTCTGACATTCAAAAACAAAACAAAAACAAATCAGTGACCAATATAGCCACCTTTCTTTGCAAGGACACTCAAAAGCCTGCCATCCATGGATTCTGTCAGTGTTTTGATCTGTTCACCATCAACATTGCGTGCAGCAGCAACCACAGCCTCCCAGACACTGTTCAGAGAGGTGTACTGTTTTCCCTCCTTGTAAATCTCACATTTGATGATGGACCACAGGTTCTCAATGGGGTTCAGATCATCAGGTGAACAAGGAGGCCATGTCATTAGATTTTCTTCTTTATACCCTTTCTTGCTAGCCACGCTGTGGAGTACTTGGACGCATGTGATGGAGCATTGTCCTGCATGAAAATCATGTTTTTCTTGAAGGATGCAGACTTCTTCCTGTACCACTGCTTGAAGAAGGTGTCTTCCAGAAACTGGCAGTAGGACTGGGAGTTGAGCTTGACTCTATCCTCAACCGAAAAGGCCCCACAAGCTCATCTTTGATGATACCAGCCCAAACCAGTACTCCACCTCCACCTTGCTGGCGTCTGAGTCGGACTGGAGCTCTCTGCCCTTTACCAATCCAGCCACGGGCCCATCCATCTGGCCCATCAAGACTCACTCTCATTTCATCAGTCCATAAAACCTTAGAAAAATCAGTCTTGAGATATTTCTTGGCCCAGTCTTGATGTTTCAGCTTGTGTGTCTTGTTCAGTGGTGGTCGTCTTTCAGCCTTTCTTACCTTGGCCATGTCTCTGAGTATTGCACACCTTGTGCTTTTGGGCACTCCAGTGATGTTGCAGCTCTGAAATATGGCCAAACTGGTGGCAAGTGGCATCTTGGCAGCTGCACGCTTGACTTTTCTCAGTTCATGGGCAGTTATTTTGCGCCTTGGTTTTTCCACACGCTTCTTGCGACCCTGTTGACTATTTTGAATGAAACGCTTGATTGTTCGATGATCACGCTTCAGAAGCCTTGCAATTTTAAGAGTGCTGTATCCCTCTGCAAGATATCTCACAATTTTTGACTTTTCTGAGCCTGTCAAGTCCTCTTTTGACCCATTTTGCCAAAGGAAAGGAAGTTGCCTAATAATTATGCACACCTGATATAGGGTGTTGATGTCATTAGACCACACCCCTTCTCATTACAGAGATGCACATCACCTAATATGCTTAATTGGTAGTAGGCTTTCGAGCCTATACAGCTTGGAGTAAGACAACATGCATAAAGAGGATGATGTGGTCAAAATACTAATTTGCCTAATAATTCTGCACAAAGTGTATGCATAAATTTATACTATCTCATTCTACACAATAGGCTATGCTATACTATTAATTAACGCATACACAATACTTCAATACAAACATATAAATTGGCGATAATACATAACACATACTTCCAAGCCACCTAGCTAGCTTAGTAGATATATTGAATATTTTAACCGTATCTGGAGCTAAGCATATATGAAAAAAAGGAATAAAAACATATAAAAGATAAGAAAAATTCCCAAAGCTGCCATCCGAAATTTTATCTGCTTCTGACTGCAAATATAACAAATATTGCCATATATTAGACTTATCAATGCAGGTATATTATTGAGAAATAGAACGTTGCACTAAGTTTCTGGTGGGTAATAGATATTATTATAGAGAACAACAAACATAATAATAGATGTGATAACTGAAAAAATATAAACAGTGTAAAACACTTTAGTGTTAGCATTACTAGCTGGCAGGAGTTCAGTCTATGTGGCTTTATGAAGGACATCACTTCAACATAATGCCTAAGAGCAGGGAATTTATCCTACACCAGCTTTCTGCACAGTTCCTGAAGCCAAAGCTGCTATCCAGCAGGTACTATCATCATGGCCATGAGGAGGGCTAGTGTCCGTGTCTATAAGACCATTTGAGCTTATACCTCCCGGTGTGTGGAGAGAAGGAATAACATAGTCTGCCCTGGGAGAACTCACATATTCGATGTGTGCATCACCATGTACTCGCAGCCAGATCTGTGTATGCTGAGCCGCTGTAACTCTGCTCCCAAGGGAGGCCAATCCACCTCCGCGCTGTATAAGATCTGTCTGAGGAGGATCGTATGCTCCTCTGGATTGCGGCCAATCTTTGCGCTGCTGAGAAAGTGCTCCCTTGAGCCGTATATCCAACCGCTGACCGTTCTGAATCCAATAGCCCCATCTCCGCTGCCACAGGTAGTTTATGTGCTGCCCCTCTCTTGCGCTCCTCTAAATAGATACTGAGCTCCGGGTCTTCAGCTAATGTAAGCACCTGTACGCCAAGTTCACTTCGCCGTTCACTCAGAGTGACTTAGGTGTCTCATAGGTGTTAGCGCACGGCTGTTTGTTTGTTTCAGCCCTAGTAGTAACGGCTTTCTCAGGGATAGTGGGTTCTGAGTCTCCCATGGGCTGGGTATAAATGGTGTTAGACGGTCTCGCTGATCGCCGCCATCTTGACTCCCACGTGGGCCAAGGAGCTGTATACTGAGCTGTACAAGTAAGTCGCTCATCTCCAAATAATGAACTTCCAGGGTCATACAGCAGCGATCCTCAAATTCATCTAGTGCTGACTCTAGGTCCATCTTCTTAGTGGCAAAGCAAGGATTCATCCAGCCCTTCAGAAAAGATTACACCTCACCCGGTCTGATCCAAATGCAAGGCCTCAAACTTCACTGCATTCTATATAGGTTGACACGCCATAAATTCAGGGTCTGTTCACAGAGTAATTAGCAGAAATGATTGTCCTTGGAATCTGTAAAGTTTATGGGTCTGGTTCACTTGAATATTAGATGCAAAAACATCTTTAATTAGACATAGTACAGGAGCTTCATGAATATGCTTCTGCTCTCTTTGCCAGCCGGCTCCGCCTCCCGAAATGTAAATTTTGATGAATTAAAGTGCCCCTGTTTTTAATTGAATTTTAAAAACCGGGCACTTTAGCATCCAAATTTAAATTCACTTTAACAGATTCAATTTCTTTTTTTCACTATATATGGATTAATTTTTTCACCAAAAACACATGCAATGCCAGCGAAAAGTAAGGCCAGGAGACCTAGGAACAGCCTTGAAGCTAACCCAGATATTAGAATGGAGATGAATAGTGTAAATATTAATAAATCTGATATTGAGGAGATCTTAAAACAAGCAGCACAGATACTATTACCTCAATTTGACCAAATTAAAAATGAGCTTTCCTTACCCTCTTTAGAGATGAAAAACGTCACCTATAGAATATCAGAGGTGGAGAATAGAATCTCGGACATTGAGGACTCCGATTAAACAAGAACAAATTACTCAGCAACACACAAACAAAATTTGTGAACTCACTGAGAAACTATAAGACCTAGAGGATAGGTCACGCCGGAACAATTTAAAGGTAGTAGGTCTACCAGAGAGCCCCAGTTATCAGGATCTAATATATTTTGCTGCGATAACGCTACCGCAACTACTCAGTATTAATTTACAGGATCAGACTATCCCTGTAGAAAGAGCGCATCGGATAGGCAATATTAGAAATCTACCAGAGAACACTACACGAAAATGACCTATCATGATTAAATACCTGAATTTTCAGGACAAAGTTAGTATCCTAAGAGCGTACAGGAAAACACAACATTTAGAAATTGATTAGAATAAAATATTATTATTATTTCAAGACTTTTCCTCCCAGACAGCCGTAAAACGGAAAGAAATGGCGCCATATTGCACCACGCTGATTAACTTGGGTCTCTCTGCTAGACTAATATATCCGGCAAAAATTAAGCTCTTTAATGAAAATGAAACAATTACTTTAGAAACTCCACAAGAGGCTAAGGCTTTTACAGACAAATACAAAGATAGATAGTTGAATTAATAACAAAACTATCTTTTTCTCATTTTCACTCTTTGTTAGAAATGTCAATGTGGTTTAGCTCCTATGGTATATATATATATATATATATATATATATATATATATATGTATTATAGAGCAGAATCTTTTTTAGAAGAAGTGTCAGATTGAATGACCTTGTGGGCCAGGGGGAGGGAGTTTTCCTTTTTACTGTCTTCCTTTTTTGTTTGTTTTTTTGTTTTATTTTGTAATTAAATTATAATGCCTATACTAAAGATCATGTCTTGGAATGTAGGAGGGATCACAAGTCAGATAAAAAGGAAACAGATCTTAGGCCAGCTAAGGAAAAGTAAGGCTGATATAGCTCTTCTACAAGAGACACATTTGACAGAAGAAGAACATAAAAAACAGAATTTATGCTTACCTGATAAATTACTTTCTCTTGCGGTGTATCCAGTCCATGGATTCATCCTTTACTTGTGGGATATTCTCATTCCCTACAGGAAGTGGCAAAGAGAGCACACAGCAGAGCTGTCCATATAGCTCCCCCTCTAGCTCCACCCCCCAGTCATTCGACCAAAGGTTAGGAAGAAAAAGGAGAAACCATAGGGTGCAGTGGTGACTGTAGTTTAAACAAAAATTTTTTTACCTGACTTAAATGTCAGGGCGGGCCGTGGACTGGATACACCGCAAGAGAAAGTAATTTATCAGGTAAGCATAAATTCTGTTTTCTCTTGCAGGGTGTATCCAGTCCACGGATTCATCCTTTACTTGTGGGATACCAATACCAAAGCTTTAGGACACGGATGAAGGGAGGGAACAAGACAGGTACCTTAAACGGAAGGCACCACTGCTTGCAAAACCTTTCTCCCAAAAATAGCCTCCGAAGAAGCAAAAGTATCGAATTTGTAAAATTTGGCAAAAGTATGCAGTGAAGACCAAGTCGCTGCCTAACAAATCTGTTCAACAGAAGCCTCATTTTTGAAAGCCCATGTGGAAGCCACTGCTCTGGTAGAATGAGCAGTAATTCTTTCAGGAGGCTGCTGGCCAGCAGTCTCATAGGCCAAACGGATGATGCTTTTCAGCCAAAAGGAAAGAGAGGTAGCAGTCGCTTTCTGACCTCTCCTCTTACCAGAATAGATAACAAACAAGGAAGATGTTTGTCTGAAATCCTTAGTTGCTTGTAAATAGAACTTTAAAGCACGAACTACATCAAGATTGTGTAATAGACGTTCCTTCTTCGAAGATGGATTAGGACACAGAGAAGGAACAACTATTTCCTGGTTAATATTCTTGTTAGAAACAACTTTAGGAAGAAAACCAGGCTTGGTACGCAAAACTACCTTATCTGCGTGGAACACCAGGTAAGGTGAATCACACTGTAAGGCAGATAATTCTGAAACTCTTCGAGCAGAAGAGATAGCTATCAAAAACAAAACTTTCCAAGATAACAACTTAATGTCTATGGAATGTAAAGGTTCAAACGGAACCCCTTGAAGAACTGAAAGAACTAGATTCAAACTCCATGGCGGAGCCACGGGTTTGTAGACAGGCTTGATTCTGACTAAAGCCTGAGCAAACGCTTGAACGTCTGGTACCTCTGCCAGACGCTTGTGTAATAGGATAGACAAAGCAGATATTTGTCCTTTTAAGGAACTAGCTGACAATCCTTTCTCCAATCCTTCTTGGAGAAAGGACAATATCCTGGGAATCCTAATCTTACTCCATGAGTAACCCTTGGATTCACACCAACAAAGATATTTCCGCCATATCTTATGGTAGATTTTCCTGGTGACAGGCTTTCTAGCCTGAATCAGAGTATCTATAACTGACTCAGAGAACCCACGCTTTGATAGAATTAAGCGTTCAATCTCCAAGCAGTCAGCCGTAGAGAAATTAGATTTGAGCAAAGAGAATGACTGGGGGGTGGAGCTAGAGGGGGAGCTATATGGACAGTCTGCTGTGTGCTCTCTTTGCCGCTTCCTGTAGGGAATGAGAATATCCCACAAGTAAAGGATGAATCCATGGACTGGATACACCTTGCAAGAGAAAGTTAAAATCTAACTGGGTAGGGGAAGTTATTTTTACCCCCTGCGCCACTCGTAAACACGGAGTCGCAGTTCTCTTCAGAAAAGGTTTAGAATATCAAATCACTTTTCAAGAAGTAGATCCGGGCGAACGTTATATAATTCTAAAAATAAAAGTGGGAATCCGTATAATTACCCTATGTCATGTTTACGGTCCAAACTCTATTGATGAGACTTTTTGGGAACGGTTGAAGACAAAACTCTTTGAACACGCAAACTTAATAGTGGCCGGTGATTTCAATATGGTTTTTAATAACATTGATAGACTGCAGACAACAAGCCACTATGACATTAAGATACCTAAAAAAAGTGCTTAGAATTCTTAAATCCTTTTGTAGTACACTTAAAATTAAGGACATATGGCGACTACTTGTCAGGGTTTTTTTCCCTGTTGTTTGCCATGTGCTGCTTCTGACGGTGCATTGTGGGGGATGCTGCTCATTTCCTGCACTTCCTTTTATGGCCAGACTGGTGTGCATCATTCGTGTGAGACAGGATGCAGTCTCAGAATTGTGATGTCATCACTTATTATTTAAAGGGCCTCTGTTCAGTATGCTTTGCCTTTGCATTGTCTCAGACCTGTTTGTGACAGTTCCTGTGTATTTCCTGGCTGCCTGACGTCCTTCCTGGTTCCTGATCCCTGGCTTGTTCCTGACTCTGCTGTTTTCCTTGTTCCTGATTCTGGCTTGTCTGACTATTCACTTTGGCTCCTGACTCGGCTAGTCTGACTACCTGCTCTGGTTTTGACTCCTGGCTTGTTATTTGACTTATGGACTTTTTATTATTTTTTGCTATTAATAAAGGTGTGATTATTTTTGCACTTCTCGTATCAGTCTGATTCCTAGCACCATGACACTCACGCATTGACTTTTTCCTAGGATCAGATAGAATATTTGGCCTTGATGTAAAAGCTCAGATCAGCAATTTTATCATTTCCGATCATGCACCCATATCATTGGAACTGCAATGGGGAGATACGAACTATGAACCGGCTAGGAGTTATACTTTTCCCCGTTTCTTATTTAACAATACTGAATTTAGAAAACGACTTGTTTATATTTGGCATTAATATGCCATTCAAAATATCTCCTACTCCGATAAAAAAGAGATTTTCTGGGAAACTGCTAAAGCTGTTATCAGAGGAGAGATAGAAAAAATATTCTATCAGACTTAAGAAAAAACTAGTTTCTAGAGAATATTTCTAGAGAATAATTATCAAACTATCTTAAAAATAAATACAATGCGTATATAATATCACCAAATCAGAGAAACTGGCAAAACTATATTAAGGCTAAACAGGAATGGGAAATTATCAACCTACAGAAAGCCTCTATTCAGGAGCTTAGATATAGAACCAAATTTTATAGATATAGTAATAAGATAGGGAAGCTCCTATCTAAATGCGTAAATACGCAGAAATCCTATAAATCCATAAAATCTATTACCATAGATGGTAAAAGGCTAACTAACGTTGAGGCAATTAAATCAGAGTTTCATGAATTTTTAAAAAATTTATATTCTGCCTCATCAATTAATGAGCAAAATAAAAAGGATTTTTGTGAAAAAATCTCATTGCCTAAGTTGTCTATACAAGAGACTGATATGCTAAATGCGCCTATAAAGGAATTAGAAGTACATTAAGCAATAGATCGCCTCAAATTAGATAAAGCAGCTGACCAGATCTTTTACCTGCCAAATTATATAAATTGTTAGAAATGAGATAAATGCTCCCCTCATGAATCTATTTAATGATTACCTTTGTAATGGTATAACGCCATCAGTCTAGTTCTCCGCCTCTAAAATTTCTTGATCCCTAAAAAGGGTAAAGATCCTGAAGCAATTGACTCCTATCGCCGAATATCCCTACTAAATGCGGATTACAAAATATTTACAACCATTTTAGCGTATAGACTTACATTTTTTGTATTTTTGTTCTTTTTAGACTTAAATCAACTCTTTGCTCTCTGATTCATGTGGATCAGGTTGGCTTCATGTCACAAAGGAATCCTTCTGCAAATATTAGAAAAATATTTCTTCTGTTAGATTTTTTCACAACCTCTAAAAGTAAATTTAGTCATGACTTTGCTATACTGTCCATCGACGCTCAAAAAGCGTTCAACTCAATTACGTGGGATCCTCTATTTCATGCCATGAGAGTGTTCGGATTCAGAGACCAATTTTTAAATTGTATTCGGGCTATATATGCTAACGCATCTTCAATGCTACAGGAACGTGACAAGGTTGTCCAATTTCTCCCATCCTCTTTAACCTTGCAATTGAACCATTGGCTATAATGCTTAGGAAAAATTTAAAGGGTATTCCTCTCGGAGATAAGTGTCTTAAACTATTACTCTACGCAGATGATTTGTTACTATTTCTCAATAACACTCAAGTAGAGATACCCAAGATCCTAGATATAATCTCCGAATTTGGATCTTTCTCGGGGTTCAAAATTAATGTAACTAAATCAGAACTATTATGGTTAAGAAAGTCATTACAGACTGACTATTCACTTCCCTTTAAAATTGAAGAAAAATGTATCACATATCTTGGAATTAAAATTAGCATAAATTCTTGGAACTGGTATAACTTAAATTATCCCCCTCTATTCTCGAAAATTAAATCAGATCTGATGAAATGGGTTAATTTACCCATCAATCACCGCAAGAATTAACTTAATCAAGATAATTGTCCTACCTAAACTCCTGTATTTAATGCAAAATATCCCTATCCTCATAACAAAAACAGATGTTAAATTTCTTGATAACTGTATTAGGACATTTATCTGGGGATCCGGTAGAAATCGTATAGCTCTGTATAAATTAGCTCAACTGAGACAATTTGGGGGACTAGCACTTCCTATATTTTCTATCTATAATAGTATTTGTCTTGCGAAAGTGGCTATGGATTGGCTTACCGGTGGGGATTATGTTGCGTTCTTAGAAGTGGAACAAAAATTAACCTATCCCTTCTCCTTTTTTTTTTTTTTTTTTTTAAATCTTTATTTTTCAAATATCACATGCAAACATATTTATGCATAAATCCAACAAAAACAATATTACTCATATGGCAGATATAAATTTTATCTTACCATCGCTTAACAAACAAAATTCTATAACATTCGCTATATAACAACAATAACAATCCCTAACTGTCACTCATATCGTAACAGGCATATCAGCTGAAATCAATATAAATGAATAATTTCATACCCATAATACAACAAGATTGTATGCATAGGACCACTTATGAATCAGTCTACTAATCATACCCTTGTAGCAAAAACAACATAAAAAAGACCATAAGAAAGAAAGGACAGAAAAGGGGCACTGTCTATTATTGGAATTAATATTTCTACAAGCTCAGCTTTTTAAATGTCAATATATATCCTACCTTAAATACATATTAAGTCGGGGCTTTGGACCCAGAACCGGCTATATTTCCAGTATTCTTGTCACCCCCTTACATCCTTTGAGTTGGCTTAAATAGAAAGCATACATAGAGGACTGTGCCTCGCTCACTCCACACCAGCCAGCAGGAAAGGGGGGTGGGATGGACCGACCCGCAAAATGGCAAGCATTTGGAAAAGTGAGGGGGGTAGGAAAAAAAAAAAAGGAGGGAAGAAGGGGGAGGGGAGGGGGGGGTTCCTACTCCAGTTCATTGGAAGCACCCCTTGTTCCAGTTGCCCTTGGACCCAACAAGAGTTTTTAAAGGGGAGAGAAAGCCGACGCCGTGTACCTAAGGGCAGATAGTGGATATAGCGCTTCCATTTACTAAAAAACCTTGCAATTTGACTGGAGTTAGAATTTTTTAGATTGAGCTGTTCCATGGTGGCATAATATTGAATATTGCTAAGAAACTCTATAAAGTTTGGTCCTTTTTTGCTCTTCCATGTTTTTAATATTGAGTTCCTGCCCACCAATATAAGTAAGTTTATAAATCTTATATTTATCACGGAATATTCACATAGAAAGAGGACCTGTAACAGGTCCAATTTGAAACGTGTTCCAAGGATCTTAGAGCCCCAGAATGTAACTTTTTGCCAGAATTGATGAATTTTGGGGCATGACCAGAAACAGTGCACAACATCTGCTCCCATCAAATCACATCTGGAGCAAGTCCTTGGTCTTGTGCCCACCTTGCGACTCTACTTGGTGTGAAATAGGCCATATTTATTAGTTTCAGATGGGATTCTTTAAGGCTAGTTGAGACTGTTGCTTTGGACGCCAGTCTTATACTATGAATTAACATATCGGAATTCACATTTACTCTAACTCTAATCCATTTTTCTTGGATCTTCATAATGTTACTTTTACCAACTAAGGTAGTTAATGCCGTGTATGTCTGCGAGATGGTCCTCACCCCTCCTGATACTTCCTAACTACAGCCCCTAGTTCTCCGGAGTCTAAATCTGGCCCAATTTTTTGTTTTAACACCCCAACCCAGTGTCTGACTTGCAGATAGGCATAGAAATGTGATCTGGGAAGATCATATTCCTGCAATAACATTATATAGTTTTTTGTTATCAAAGTCTTCTTCTCACAAATTTGTGCTACAAATTTTAGTCCTTTTCTGCCCACGCTCTATATACTGATGCACCTATTCCGGGTACAAAGTCCGGATTCCCTACTATTGGGAGAAATTCTGATTTGGCGTAATCAACTTTCAGTATCCCACATATCAGCTGCCAGGCTCGTATAATATCCTTAAAAGTGTACAACTGACCAATGTTACTCGGGAGCTTGGCCACTGGATAATGCAATATTGCTTGTACCGCAAATGGACAAATCATACTAGATTCTATTTCATAAAATGTAACCTTTTCTTCCTCCGTGATCCAATCTAAGGCATATTTACAAAGGGTAGTGTAATTGTAGAGCTTCACATTCGGGCATGCCAGCCCACCATAACTCTTTGTTAAAGTCAGTTTGAGGATAGAAATACGTGGCTTTTTATCCCTCCATATAAACTGATTGAAAATCCTATCAAGGTATCTAACGTCTTTTTTGTACAAGAGTAGCAGAATGTTTTGTAGGAAGTACAATAACTTTGAAATAGAATCATCTTAATCAGCATAATTGTGCCGTCAGTGAGAGAGGCAAATCCGTCCATATCTGTAATTTATCTTTTATTGCTTTAAAGCACTGAACGTAATTTAATTCATACCATAATTGGGGGTTCCTGGCCAAAGTAATCCCTAAATATTTGATCTGATCAACTTCCTGAAACGGATGAGTTATATAGTTAGTAGTTTTAATTACCCAGAGGAGCTCCGATTTCTCATAATTTATTTTGTACCCAGAAAAGGAACTAAAGAGGTTACATAATTCAAGTACCTTGGGAATGACACTGCATTATTACTCATGTATAGAAGTAAGTCGTCAGCAAACAAGGACAACACCATCTTTGCCTTCCTAAATATATACCTTGTAATTCTTGCCTGAGAAGGATCGCTAGCGGTTCCAGCGCTACATTGAAGAGCAATAGTGATAGTGGGCAACCTTTTCGCTTACCCCTTTGTAATTGAAACCTTTCTGTAGTTTCTCCATTAACTACAATCGCGGAAACTGGAGCCCGGTATATCTGACAAATAAACTGGTGTATGACTCCCGTTAGGCCGAACCTCTCCAACAATGTAAAGAGGTGGTCCCATATAATGGAGTCGAACGCCTTTTCGGCGTCTACCGTAAGAATGGAGAGGTCCGGCCCAGCGTAGGCACCCCTATCCTTCATTTTATTCCAAAAAAAGTCTAACACCAGCTGCGCCTTCCGAAGGTTTTTGACCGGATTCCTTCCTGTCATAAAGCCTGTTTGGTCATTGTGTATGATCTTGCCCAAGCAGGATTTTAACCTATTTGCAATAATCGTTGTTAGAATTTTATAATCCTGATTGAGTAATGATATTGGCCTGTATGATGCCGGCAACTCTGGATCCTTTCCTTTCTTGTGAATTAGGACTATATTGGATTCTGCAAATAAAACTGACTGTGTGTGACTCTTAATATAATAATCGTTATAGAGTGTAGAAAGACTAGGGGGGATCAGGTCTATCAATAATTTGTAAAATTCAGCTGGGAGTGCATCGGGTCCAGGGGCTTTTCCAGTTTTGAGTTTTTTTATTGTACTGACTATTTCCTGAATCGTTATAGGCTCATTTATTCTCTGCAGGTCGCCAGCCTCTATCTGCGGGAGCTTTATCTTCTGCCAGAACATTTCTTTACTTTCATAATCAATCTGTTTAGCTGAATATAGTTCCTGGAAAAACTTTGAGAGAACTGCCTTGATTCCAGGTGTCCCCGTGCATCTATCATTTTTATACTTTAAGGCTGCAATATAATTTTTAGCCTGCCTGATTTTCGTTATTCTGGCCAAATATTTGGCCGAGATCCCTTGAGCCCCAGAGAAAAAGGCCTTTTGTTTTTGCTCATCTAGAATAGCATTCTGTTTAAGATATATCTCTTGAGCGATCTTATTCTCTTTATACTTGTTCCATGCATTAACAGAGGGCGTATTGATATAATTTTGATAGCTATTCCTAAGCGTATTAGACAATTGTTCTTCCCTCTTAATCCTAATTTTCTTCAATTTGACCAAGTATGCTTTAATCTCTCCTCTGAATACTGCCTTGGCAGTTTCCCAAAATATTTCAGGTTTACTACTATAGTCGGCATTCTCTGCCTCAAACTGTCTCCATCTCTGCTGGAGCCAATCTTTAAATTGTACATTGTTAATTAAGTAATGTGGAAAAAAAATTCTATTGGTAGATGCGGAAAATTTTTGGACACATTTCCAAAGAGATAATTGCGTGGTCGGACACTACTATCTCATGAATCTTTGGTTTAATTTCCAACCTCATTAACTGTTTGGCCACTAAAAAATAATCGATTCTAGAGAAGGATTTATAAACCCCTGATACACACGTGTACTCCCTATTATCCGGATTCTGGGCCCTCCATATATCAAAGAGTGCAAGCTTTCGAGAGAGTTTTTGTAATATTTTAGATTCTCTCGTCTTCCTAGTACTCTTTTGAATTTTTGACCTATCTAAGATATAGGAGGGAACCATGTTAAAATCACCTGCAATTACTATGTTTTTGCCTATATACGGGAACAGTTTTAAACTGATATTATCCCAAAACTTCTATAATTTGGTACCTCCCTTTATTATCGTTTTCAGCCGAGAGTATGTGGTACTTCAGGTGTTTATGGAACAGAATAGCCAAACCTCGTTTTGCTTTTTCGTAGGGGGTGAAAACCACCTCCCCGACCCACTTACTTTTCAATTTAGCAGCTTCTAAGGGTTTTAGATGCGTCTCTTAGATGAAAGCTATATCCGGTCTTTTAACCTTCAAGTGTCTGATCATCAGCTTCCTCTTCCTGGGAGAGGAAATCCCACCTATATTCCATGATAGTAGATTTATCTTACCCATTTAAACCGTATTATAGAGGAAAAAAAAAAAAAAAAGAGGGAACACACAATCCGCCCCCCCCTCCTACCCATCCTCTCCCCCCCTGTACATGATTCATCCAATAGGTGAAACAAGCTGCGTACACAGTGAGCAAGACACACACTCCATCAAGCTTACCCTGAAATCTTCTGTTCCCATACATCAAAACTAGAAAAGGGAATGTCCTAATTTCGTTTATGACCAAGAGTGTGGATATATACATGCACGAGGTCTTTTGAGACTTCATGTGCCTACTAAGGCCCTCCACTTTGTGTCTTATTCTACCCCTTGACTATGACAAAATGTCTTAATTTCTTCCAATTTATTAAAAATCATTGTTTCCCCATCCCTATCCAAAATAATCTTGGCCGGATAAACCAGTCTAGCCTTGTAATTAGCTTTGATTAATTTTGAGCAATACGGGGCCATATCCCTTCTTTTGTTCTGGGTTTCTACTGAAAAATCCTGAAATAGGAGTATTTTGTGGGGGACCGATCATACTTTTATTATTCTTGCGATACAACCTCAAGACATGGTACTTGTCTTGATAATTCAAAAATCTTATAATACTACTCTTGGTCTTACTGATCCGTCAGGATTCCTTCTTTCTGGTCCTATCCTATGGGCTCTTTCTACTGGCAGTCTTATATTGTCGGTATTACTACCAACTAACTGCGGTAGCTTAGTAGAGGCAAAACTGATTAGGTCCTGAAATTCTCCGGTCTCCGGTAACCCAATCACCCTAAGATTATTTAGTCGGGACCTATCTTCTAACTCCTCTAACTTCCGATTGACTACACTGAGCCTACTTTCATGGGCATTGACTACTTGGTCCATGGCATTAGACCGGTCTTCCTGGTCAGAAAGCCTAGTTTCTAATTCGGTCATACGGGTAGAGAACTGTTTGACTTCACTGGTAAGGAGAGCTACTTCTTGTCTTAGTGCATCAAATTGTGGAGTTACAAGTGCTTAGATTTGCTGGATTAACAGCGTATTATCTTGGGTTACCATACCTATTTCGGTTTGTGCTTCTAGGGAGCTATCAATAGGTTTCAGTTTTTTGTCTCTCTGTTTTGGTGGCATAGTGGGTGAGTTAGCTTTGGAGTGTGTAACAAATCTTTCCATGTACACTTGTTAGTTTGGGAACGGTTGAAGACAAAACTCTTTGAACACGCAAACTTAATAGTGGCCGGTGATTTCAATATGGTTTTTAATAACATTGATAGACTGCAGACAACAAGCCACTATGACATTAAGATACCTAAAAAAAGTGCTTAGAATTCTTAAATCCTTTTGTAGTACACTTAAAATTAAGGACATATGGCGACTACTTGTCAGGGTTTTTTCCCTGTTGTTTGCCATGTGCTGCTTCTGACGGTGCATTGTGGGGGATGCTGCTCATTTCCTGCACTTCCTTTTATGGCCAGACTGGTGTGCATCAT
Organism: Bombina bombina; assembly: GCF_027579735.1. Taxonomy (NCBI): domain Eukaryota; kingdom Metazoa; phylum Chordata; class Amphibia; order Anura; family Bombinatoridae; genus Bombina; species Bombina bombina. The sequence continues at coordinate 52,162 of NW_026512998.1, read as the reverse complement.
TCGTGTGAGACAGGATGCAGTCTCAGAATTGTGATGTCATCACTTATTATTTAAAGGGCCTCTGTTCAGTATGCTTTGCCTTTGCATTGTCTCAGACCTGTTTGTGACAGTTCCTGTGTATTTCCTGGCTGCCTGACGTCCTTCCTGGTTCCTGATCCCTGGCTTGTTCCTGACTCTGCTGTTTTCCTTGTTCCTGATTCTGGCTTGTCTGACTATTCACTTTGGCTCCTGACTCGGCTAGTCTGACTACCTGCTCTGGTTTTGACTCCTGGCTTGTTATTTGACTTATGGACTTTTTATTATTTTTTGCTATTAATAAAGGTGTGATTATTTTTGCACTTCTCGTATCAGTCTGATTCCTAGCACCATGACACTCACGCATTGACTTTTTCCTAGGATCAGATAGAATATTTGGCCTTGATGTAAAAGCTCAGATCAGCAATTTTATCATTTCCGATCATGCACCCATATCATTGGAACTGCAATGGGGAGATACGAACTATGAACCGGCTAGGAGTTATACTTTTCCCCGTTTCTTATTTAACAATACTGAATTTAGAAAACGACTTGTTTATATTTGGCATTAATATGCCATTCAAAATATCTCCTACTCCGATAAAAAAGAGATTTTCTGGGAAACTGCTAAAGCTGTTATCAGAGGAGAGATAGAAAAAATATTCTATCAGACTTAAGAAAAAACTAGTTTCTAGAGAATATTTCTAGAGAATAATTATCAAACTATCTTAAAAATAAATACAATGCGTATATAATATCACCAAATCAGAGAAACTGGCAAAACTATATTAAGGCTAAACAGGAATGGGAAATTATCAACCTACAGAAAGCCTCTATTCAGGAGCTTAGATATAGAACCAAATTTTATAGATATAGTATAAGATAGGGAAGCTCCTATCTAAATGCGTAAATACGCAGAAATCCTATAAATCCATAAAATCTATTACCATAGATGGTAAAAGGCTAACTAACGTTGAGGCAATTAAATCAGAGTTTCATGAATTTTTAAAAAATTTATATTCTGCCTCATCAATTAATGAGCAAAATAAAAAGGATTTTTGTGAAAAAATCTCATTGCCTAAGTTGTCTATACAAGAGACTGATATGCTAAATGCGCCTATAAAGGAATTAGAAGTACATTAAGCAATAGATCGCCTCAAATTAGATAAAGCAGCTGACCCAGATCTTTTACCTGCCAAATTATATAAAATTGTTAGAAATGAGATAAATGCTCCCCTCATGAATCTATTTAATGATTACCTTTGTAATGGTATAACGCCATCAGTCTAGTTCTCCGCCTCTAAAATTTCTTGATCCCTAAAAAGGGTAAAGATCCTGAAGCAATTGACTCCTATCGCCGAATATCCCTACTAAATGCGGATTACAAAATATTTACAACCATTTTAGCGTATAGACTTACATTTTTTGTATTTTTGTTCTTTTTAGACTTAAATCAACTCTTTGCTCTCTGATTCATGTGGATCAGGTTGGCTTCATGTCACAAAGGAATCCTTCTGCAAATATTAGAAAAATATTTCTTCTGTTAGATTTTTTCAAACCTCTAAAAGTAAATTTAGTCATGACTTTGCTATACTGTCCATCGACGCTCAAAAAGCGTTCAACTCAATTACGTGGGATCCTCTATTTCATGCCATGAGAGTGTTCGGATTCAGAGACCAATTTTTAAATTGTATTCGGGCTATATATGCTAACGCATCTTCAATGCTACAGGAACGTGACAAGGTTGTCCAATTTCTCCCATCCTCTTTAACCTTGCAATTGAACCATTGGCTATAATGCTTAGGAAAAATTTAAAGGGTATTCCTCTCGGAGATAAGTGTCTTAAACTATTACTCTACGCAGATGATTTGTTACTATTTCTCAATAACACTCAAGTAGAGATACCCAAGATCCTAGATATAATCTCCGAATTTGGATCTTTCAGTTATCAAGAAATTAAACAGATGTTAAATTTCTTGATAACTGTATTAGGACATTTATCTGGGGATCCGGTAGAAATCGTATAGCTCTGTATAAATTAGCTCAACTGAGACAATTTGGGGGACTAGCACTTCCTATATTTTCTATCTATAATAGTATTTGTCTTGCGAAAGTGGCTATGGATTGGCTTACCGGTGGGGATTATGTTGCGTTCTTAGAAGTGGAACAAAAATTAACCTATCCCTTCTCCTTTTTTTTTTTTTTTTTTTAAATCTTTATTTTTCAAATATCACATGCAAACATATTTATGCATAAATCCAACAAAAACAATATTACTCATATGGCAGATATAAATTTTATCTTACCATCGCTTAACAAACAAAATTCTATAACATTCGCTATATAACAACAATAACAATCCCTAACTGTCACTCATATCGTAACAGGCATATCAGCTGAAATCAATATAAATGAATAATTTCATACCCATAATACAACAAGATTGTATGCATAGGACCACTTATGAATCAGTCTACTAATCATACCCTTGTAGCAAAAACAACATAAAAGACCATAAGAAAGAAAGGACAGAAAAGGGGCACTGTCTATTATTGGAATTAATATTTCTACAAGCTCAGCTTTTTAAATGTCAATATATATCCTACCTTAAATACATATTAAGTCGGGGCTTTGGACCCAGAACCGGCTATATTTCCAGTATTCTTGTCACCCCCTTACATCCTTTGAGTTGGCTTAAATAGAAAGCATACATAGAGGACTGTGCCTCGCTCACTCCACACCAGCCAGCAGGAAAGGGGGGTGGGATGGACCGACCCGCAAAATGGCAAGCATTTGGAAAAGTGAGGGGGGTAGGAAAAAAAAAAAAGGAGGAAGAAGGGGGAGGGGAGGGGGGGGTTCCTACTCCAGTTCATTGGAAGCACCCCTTGTTCCAGTTGCCCTTGGACCCAACAAGAGTTTTTAAAGGGGAGAGAAAGCCGACGCCGTGTACCTAAGGGCAGATAGTGGATATAGCGCTTCCATTTACTAAAAAACCTTGCAATTTGACTGGAGTTAGAATTTTTTAGATTGAGCTGTTCCATGGTGGCATAATATTGAATATTGCTAAGAAACTCTATAAAGTTTGGTCCTTTTTTGCTCTTCCATGTTTTTAATATTGAGTTCCTGCCCACCAATATAAGTAAGTTTATAAATCTTATATTTATCACGGAATATTCACATAGAAAGAGGACCTGTAACAGGTCCAATTTGAAACGTGTTCCAAGGATCTTAGAGCCCCAGAATGTAACTTTTTGCCAGAATTGATGAATTTTGGGGCATGACCAGAAACAGTGCACAACATCTGCTCCCATCAAATCACATCTGGAGCAAGTACCTTGGTCTTGTGCCCACCTTGCGACTCTACTTGGTGTGAAATAGGCCATATTTATTAGTTTCAGATGGGATTCTTTAAGGCTAGTTGAGACTGTTGCTTTGGACGCCAGTCTTATACTATGAATTAACATATCGGAATTCACATTTACTCTAACTCTAATCCATTTTTCTTGGATCTTCATAATGTTGCTTTTACCAACTAAGGTAGTTAATGCCATGTATGTCTGCGAGATGGTCCTCACCCCCTCCTGATACTTCCTAATTACAGCCCCTAGTTCTCCGGAGTCTAAATCTGGCCCAATTTTTTGTTTTAACACCCCAACCCAGTGTCTGACCTGCAGATAGGCATAGAAATGTGATCTGGGAAGATCATATTCCTGCGATAACGTTATATATTTTTTGTTATCAAAGTCTTCTTCTCACAAATTTGTGCTACAAATTTTAGTCCTTTGCTGCCCACGCTCTATATACTGATGCACCTATTCCGGGTACAAAGTCCGGATTCCCTACTATTGGGAGAAATTCTGATTTGGCGTAATCAACTTTCAGTATCCCACATATCAGCTGCCAGGCTGTATAATATCCTTAAAAGTGTACAACTGACCAATGTTACTCGGGAGCTTGGCCACTGGATAATGCAATATTGCTTGTACCGCAAATGGACAAATCATACTAGATTCTATTTCATAAAATGTAACCTTTTCTTCCTCCGTGATCCAATCTAAGGCATATTTACAAAGGGTAGTGTAATTGTAGAGCTTCACATTCGGGCATGCCAGCCCACCATAACTCTTTGGTAAAGTCAGTTTGAGGATAGAAATACGTGGCTTTTTATCCCTCCATATAAACTGATTGAAAATCCTATCAAGGTATCTAACGTCTTTTTTGTACAAGAGTAGCGGAATGTTTTGTAGGAAGTACAATACTTTGGAAATAGAATCATCTTAATCAGCATAATTGTGCCGTCAGTGAGAGAGGCAAATCCGTCCATATCTGTAATTTATCTTTATTGCTTTAAAGCACTGAACGTAATTTAATTCATACCATAATTGGGGGTTCCACCAAAGTAATCCCTAAATATTTAATCTGATCAACTTCCTGAAACGGATGCATTATATAGTTAGTAGGTTTAATTACCCAGAGGAGCTGATTTCTCATAATTTATTTTGTACCCAGAAAAGGAACTAAAGAGGTTACATAATTCAAGTACCTTGGGAATCGACACTGCATTATTACTCATGTATAGAAGTAAGTGTCAGCAAACAAGGACAACACCAATCTTTGCCTTCCTAAATATATACCTTGTAATTCTTGCCTGAGAAGGATCGCTAGCGGTTCCAGCACTACATTGAAGAGCAATGGTGATAGTGGGCAACCTTGTTGCATACCCCTTTGTAATTGAAACCTTTCTGTAGTTTCTCCATTAACTACAATCGCGGAAACTGGAGCCGGTATATCTGACAAATAAACTGGTGTATGACTCCCGTTAGGCCGAACCTCTCCAACGATGTAAAGAGGTGGTCCCATATAATGGAGTCGAACGCCTTTTCGGCGTCTACCGTAAGAATGGAGAGGTCCGGCCCAGCGTAGGCACCCTATCCTTCATTTTATTCCAAAAAAAGTCTAACACCAGCTGCGCCTTCTGAAGGTTTTTGACCGGATTCCTTCCTGTCATAAACCTGTTTGGTCATTGTGTATGATCTTGCCCAAGCAGGATTTTAACCTATTTGCAATAATCGTTGTTAGAATTTTATAATCCTGATTGAGTAATGATATTGGCCTGTATGATGCCGGCAACTCTGGATCCTTTCCTTTCTTGTGAATTAGGACTATATTGGATTCTGCAAATAAAACTGACTGTGTGTGACTCTTAATATAATAATCGTTATAGAGTGTAGAAAGACTAGGGGGGAGCTGGGAGTGCATCGGGTCAGGGGCTTTTCCAGTTTTGTTTTTTTATTGTACTGACTATTTCCTGAATCGTTATAGGCTCATTTATTCTCTGCAGGTCGCCAGCCTCTATCTGCGGGAGCTTTATCTTCTGCCAGAACATTTCTTTACTTTCATAATCAATCTGTTTTAGCTGAATATAGTTCCTGGAAAAACTTTGAGAGAACTGCCTTGATTCCAGGTGTCCCGTGCATCTATCATTTTTATACTTTAAGGCTGCAATATAATTTTTAAGCCTGCCTGATTTTCGTTATTCTGGCCAAATATTTGGCCGAGATCCCTTGAGCCCCAGAGAAAAAGGCCTTCTGTTTTTGCTCATCTAGAATAGCATTCTGTTTAAGATATATCTCTCGAGCGATCTTATTCTCTTTATCTTGTTCCATGCATTAACAGAGGGCGTATTGATATAATTTTGATAGCTATTCCTAAGCGTATTAGACAATTGTTCTTCCCTCTTAATCCTAATTTTCTTCAATTTGACCAAGTATGCTTTAATCTCTCCTCTGAATACTGCCTTGGCAGTTTCCCAAAATATTTCAGGTTTACTACTATAGTCGGCATTCTCTGCCTCAAACTGTCTCCATCTCTGCTGGAGCCAATCTTTAAATTGTACATTGTTAATTAAGTAATGTGGAAAAAAAATTCTATTGGTAGATGGAAAAATTTTGGACACTTATTTCAAAGAGATAATTGCGTGGTCAACACTACTATCTCATGAATCTTTGGTTTAATTTCCAACCACATTAACTGTTTGGCCACTAAAAAATAATGATTCTAGAGAAGGATTTATAAACCCCTGATACACACGTGTACTCCCTATTATCCGGATTCTGGGCCCTCCATATATCAAAGAGTGCAAGCTTTCGAGAGAGTTTTGTAATATTTTAGATTCTCTCGTCTTCCTAGTACTCTTTTGAATTTTTGACCTATCTAGGATATAGGAGGGAACCATGTTAAAATCACCTGCAATTACTATGTCTTTGCCTATATGCGGGAACAGTTTTAAACTGATATTATCCCAAAACTTTGGCTCCACGTGATTGGACCATACGTTACAAAAAACAAAATTGCGGCCATCTATATTGACTTCTATAATTTGGTATCTCCCTTTATTATTTTCAGCTGAGAGTATGTGGTACTTCAGGTGTTTATGGAACAGAATAGCCAAACCTCATTTTGCTTTTTCGTAGGGGGTGAAAACCACCTCCCGACCCACTTACTTTTCAATTTAGCAGCTTCTAAGGGTTTTAGATGCGTCTCTTGGATGAACGCTATATCCGGTCTTTTAACCCCCAAGTGTCTGATCATCAGCTTCCTCTTCCTGGGAGAGGAAATCCCACCTATATTCCATGATAGTAGATTTATCTTACCCATTTTATTAGAGGGAGAGAAAAAAAAAAAGGGGACACACAGCACGTCCCCCCTCCTACCCATCCTCTCCCCCCCTGTACTTGATTCATCCAATAGGTGAAACAAGCTGCGTACACAGTGAGCAAGACACAAACTCCATCAAGCTACCCTGAAATCTTTGTTCCCATACATCAAAACTAGAAAATCGAATGTCCTAATTTCGTTTATGACCAAGAGTGTGGATATATACATGCACAAGGTCTTTTGAGACTTCATGTACCTACTAAGGCCTCCATTTTGTGTCTTATTCTACCCCTTGACTATGACAAAATGTCTTAATTTCTTCCAATTTATTAAAAATCATTGTTTCCCCATCCCTATCCAAAATAATTGGCCGGATAAACCAGTCTAGCCTTGTAATTAGCTTTGATTAATTTTGAGCAATACGGGGCCATATCCCTTCTTTTGTTCTGGGTTCCTACGAACAATCCTAAATAGGAGTATTTTGTGGGGCCGATCATAATTTTATTATTCTTGTGATACAACCTCAAGACATGGTACTTGTCTTGATAATTCAAAAATCTTATAATAACTACTCTTGGTTTTACTGAACCATCAGGATTCCTTCTTTCTGGTCCTATCCTATGGGCTCTTTCTACTGGCAGTCTTATATTGTCGTATTACTACCAACTAACTGTGGTAGCTTAGTAGAGGCAAACTGATTGGTCCTGAAATTCTCCGGTCTCCGGTAACCCAATCACCCTAAGATTATTTCATCGGGACCTGTCTTCTAATCCTCTAACTTCTGATTGACTGCACTGAGCCTACTTTCATGGGCATTGACTACTTGGTCCATGGCATTAGACCGGTCTTCCTGGTAGAAAGCCTAGTTTCTAATTCGGTCACGGGTAGAGAACTGTTTGACTTCACTGGTAAGGAGAGCTACTTCTTGTCTTAATGCATCAAATTGTGGAGTTACAAGTGCTGAGATTTGCTGGATTAACAGCGTATTATTTGTTATCATACCTATTTCGGTTTGTGCTTCTAGGGAGCTATCATTAGGTTTCAGTTTTTTGTCTCTCTGTTTTGGTGGCATAGTGGGTGAGTTAGCTTTGGAGTGTGTAACAAAGCTTTCCATGTACACTAAAAACAAAGGTGAGAGTGACTAAAAAAACACACACGCAAAAATAAAAGTTTTGAATTACCTCAAAGGTGGATCCACTGCCTGTTCTAAATAAGAGTGGCAGCCTGAACAACTTAAAGAAGTGGGCCGTGTCCTTGTTGCTCTTGAGAAGTGAATCTAATGTGTATTGTCTTTAAAAGTGTATGTTATGCCTACTTGTATCTTCTCCTAACTTACTAAAAATCGGCTTTGAAAAGCAGGCAGAAATCTACCTAATTGTGTGAAATTATAAAACTAGTGAGTGAATGTGGAAAACCTAGGAGACTCTTCCCTGTATGTCCCCTCAACACAAATTACTGTATAAATAACACCAGGTGGTATGTAATAACAATCTCAAAAGTTGCAAACGTTAAGTATGTTAAACTAAGAAAAAGAGAAACCTTGCCTAAGCAGCCCTCAATATAACATACGTACAAGTTTCTATATACTCCTGTTTAAGGAGTTCCTCCTATCTTGAGCCCATGTAGTGGCCCACCTTACAGGATCTTTAACTGAAACCCCTGTGGTAGGTACTCAAAGATTTCTCCTAAATTTGTCTTGAGCCACAGTTTAGGTATATATTGCAAGTGGGCACTAGAAAGGTAAATAACAAAAAAAGAATAACGGGGAAGGGGAAAAAAAAAGGTTTCTTTTACCCCACCAGTATTTGTATTTTCAGGTCTTATAATCCTAGGACTCTAATTAAGCAAACAGATATAACCAGCCCCCATCTATGAATATATAACTAGAATAAACAGCAGAAATACGTTAGTATATACAGCCCCCAAAAAAATTTGAAGCACTTCTGGTTATGTCTTGTTTCTTGGTTATCTTCTCTGTCCTAAAAAGGATGACAAGGAAGAAAAAAAAAAAAGAAGAAAAAAGAAAAAAGAAAGAAAGGAGACACCCTTCTTTTGTTCTTAGTTGGGGGTCAAATTAAAACAAAGTCTTTTTAGTTCATTTATATAAGTACCCAGGTTAGTACAAGCTGCTATGTCTCCTCAAAGTCACATATTTCAGAGAATGTACATATTAACAAGAATCCCTTTGAGAAAAAGTGTATCCTGGTGTCACAGTCAGTACTCAGCTTCCATGTTAGAATAAAAATAAGCAAAGCAAGGCAAAAATTGAAGGCAGCATAGTCTAGGTTTTATTTCACACCAAACTGTTCTGTGCTCCTCCTTGCAGGCCTGATTTTAATACTTCGTCGTAGACCTCTAGTATGATCTTAGGCTACAAACCACCACTCTTCAAATCTCCAACACAGAGTATATAGTCCCAGCATGTGTACCGTAATATGCAAATGTGTGTTAGATCGTTAGTCACAAGCAAAGCAAAGCAAAGTTAGTAAGCAGTTCCGTCTCAGGCTCGTTTCCCATCCAGCTGTTAAATACTACTTCTTGCAGGTCTGATTTTAATACAACCTCGTAATGCTGTCTAATGTAACCTTAAACAGCGGACCTCCACTCTCCGAGTCACCCACACAGAGCAAACAACCCCGGTATACATACAGCAATACAGCCAGTTTGCGTTGATCCTTAATCAGTCTTGTGGTTTAACATGTTGTGAACAGTCACTTTGTACAATAATCACATACCCAGCACACACTTCTTAAAAAGCTCCACTCCCCCTGCCCCTCCCGGCAGCCAATACCTCCGGGGCTAGCATCCAACCCTTTACCGGTGCCTCATCAGGGTGTATGTCCTCCCTGCGTTCCTCGGTGTTACAACCTCTTTCACCTCGTTACGGGTTGCAGGGTAGTGTGATGCTCACGTCCTGCGGTGGTATGGATGCCCTGTCGGCCCCGCTAACTCCGCTCCTTCCTTTAATACCTCCACGGGAGGCTAGTTGAGATTACAGCCTGGTCTATGACTGCCACTTGACAGGAGAATTTCGACTTGCGGCAACAGGGGGGTCGTCTCTGGGGCTGAGTATGGAGGGTGAATGCCCATGGCGTACTGGCTCAGCACTCGAGCCAACTTGCTCTGGTATGACTTCTGCCGCAACTTTACCACAGAGGATCCGGGCCGCACGATGTCTATGTCGGCCAAGGACAAAACACAGCTTGGGGAGATCGAACGTAGGCCTTTGGTGTATAGCCTGTAGCTAGCACTCCTCACCTCGGCTAGCCCCGCCCCCAGAAGTCCTTTTTTCCTTTTTAATATTGTCTTTTTAAGAAATAAGAGACTGTGTCATCTTTTTGATATATGCAATTTATTAATATGGCTCATCAATGGTATACATGGCTATATATCAATCCTTAAAGGGACACTGAAACCAATTTTTTTCTTTCATGATTGAGATAGAGCATGACATTTTAAGCAACTTTCTAATTTACTCATATTATCAATTGTTCTTCATTCTCTTGCTATCTTTATTTTAAAAGCAGAAATGTAAATCTTAGCAGCCAGCCATTTTAGGTTCAGCAACATGGATAGCACTTGCTTATTGGAGGCTTACATTTACCCACCAATAAGCATGCATAACCCAGGTTCTCAACCAAAAATGGTCCGGCTCCTATGCATTACATTTCTGCTTTTAAAATAAAGATAGCAAGAGAATGAAGAACAATTGATAATATGAGTAAATTAGAAAGTTGCTTAAAATGTCATGCTCTATCTCAATCATGAAAGAAAAAAATTGGTTTCAGTGTCCCTTTAAGGATTTGATATATAGCCATGTATACCATTGATGAGCCATATTAATAAATTGCATATATCAAAAAAGATGACACAGTCTCTTATTTCTTAAAAAGACAATATTAAAAAGGAAAAAAGGACTTCTGGGGGGCGGGGCTAGCCGAGGTGAGGAGTGCTAGCTACAGGCTATACACCAAAGGCCCTACGTTCGATCTCCCCAAGCTGTGTTTTGTCCTTGGCCGACATAGGACATCGTGCGGCCCGGATCCTCTGTGGTAAAGTTTGCGGCAGAAGTCATACCAGAGCAAGTTGGCTCGAGTGCTGAGCCAGTACGCCAGTGGGGGGGCATTCACCCTCCATACTCAGCCCCAGAGACGACCCCCCTGTTGCCGCAAGTCGAAATTCTCCTGTCAAGTGGCAGTCATAGACCAGGCTGTAATCTCAACTAGCCTCCCGTGGAGGTATTAAAGGAAGGAGCGGAGTTAGCGGGGCCGACAGGGCATCCATACCACCCGCAGGACGTGAGCATCACACTACCCTGGCAACCCGTAACGAGGTGAAAGAGGTTGTAACACCGAGGAACGCAGGGAGGACATACACCCTGATGAGGCACCGGTAAAGGGTTGGATGCTAGCCCCGGAGGTATTGGCTGCCGGGAGGGGCAGGGGGAGTGGAGCTTTTTAAGAAGTGTGTGCTGGGTATGTGATTATTGTACAAAGTGACTGTTCACAACATGTTAAACCACAAGACTGATTAAGGGATCAACGCAAACTGGCTGTATTGCTGTATGTATACCGGGGTTGTTTGCTCTGTGTGGGTGACTCGGAGAGTGGAGGTCCGCTGGTTTAAGGTTACATTAGACAGCATTACGAGGTTGTATTAAAATCAGACCTGCAAGAAGTAGTATTTAACAGCTGGATGGGAAACGAGCCTGAGACGGAACTGCTTACTAACTTTGCTTTGCTTTGCTTGTGACTAACGATCTAACACACATTTGCATATTACGGTACACATGCTGGGACTATATACTCTGTGTTGGAGATTTGAAGAGTGGTGGTTTGTAGCCTAAGATCATACTAGGCAGGTCTACGACGAAGTATTAAAATCAGGCCTGCAAGGAGGAGCACAGAACAGTTTGGTGTGAAATAAAACCTAGACTATGCTGCCTTCAATTTTTGCCTTGCTTTGCTTATTTTTATTCTAACATGGAAGCTGAGTACTGACTGTGACACCAGGATACACTTTTTCTCAAAGGGATTCTTGTTAATATGTACATTCTCTGAAATATGTGACTTTGAGGAGACATAGCAGCTTGTACTAACCTGGGTACTTATATAAATGAACTAAAAAGACTTTGTTTTAATTTGACCCCCAACTAAGAACAAAAGAAGGGGGTTCTCCTTTCTTTCTTTTTTCTTTTTTCTTCTTTTTTTTTTTTCTTCCTTGTCATCCTTTTTAGGACAGAGAAGATAACCAAGAAACAAGGACATAACCAGAAGTGCTTCAAATTTTTTTTGGGGGCTGTATATACTAACGTATTTCTGCTGTTTTATTCTAGTTATATTCATAGATGGGGGCTGGTTATATCTGTTTGCTTAATTAGAGTCCTAGGATTATAAGACCTGAAAATACAAATACTGGTGGGGTAAAAGAAACCTTTTTTTTTCCCCTTCCCCGTTATTCTTTTTTTGTTATTTACCTTTCTAGTGCCCACTTGCAATATATACCTAAAACTGTGGCTCAAGACAAATTTAGGAGAAATCTTTGAGTACCTACCACAGGGGTTTCAGTTAAAGATCCTGTAAGGTGGGCCACTACATGGGCTCAAGATAGGAGGAACTCCTTAAACAGGAGTATATAGAAACTTGTACGTATGTTATATTGAGGGCTGCTTAGGCAAGGTTTCTCTTTTTCTTAGTTTAACATACTTAACGTTTGCAACTTTTGAGATTGTTATTACATACCACCTGGTGTTATTTATACAGTAATTTGTGTTGAGGGGACATACAGGGAAGAGTCTCCTAGGTTTTCCACATTCACCTCACTAGTTTTATAATTTCACACAATTAGGTAGATTTCTGCCTGCTTTTCAAAGCCGATTTTTAGTAAGTTAGGAGAAGATACAAGTAGGCATAACATACACTTTTAAAGACAATACACATTAGATTCACTTCTCAAGAGCAACAAGGGACACGGCCCCACTTCTTTAAGTTGTTCAGAGGCCTGCCACTCTTATTTAGAACAGGCAGTGGATCCACCTTTGAGGTAATTCAAAACTTTTATTTTTGCGTGTGTGTTTTTTTAGTCACTCTCACCTTTGTTTTTAGTGTACATGGAAAGCTTTGTTACACACTCCAAAGCTAACTCACCCACTATGCTACCAAAACAGAGAGACAAAAACTGAAACCTAATGATAGCTCCCTAGAAGCACAAACCGAAATAGGTATGGTAACCCAAGATAATACGCTGTTAATCCAGCAAATCTCAGCACTTGTAACTCCACAATTTGATGCACTAAGACAAGAAGTAGCTCTCCTTACCAGTGAAGTCAAACAGTTCTCTACCCGTATGACCGAATTAGAAACTAGGCTTTCTAACCAGGAAGACCGGTCTAATGCCATGGACCAAGTAGTCAATGCCCATGAAAGTAGGCTCAGTGTAGTCAATCGGAAGTTAGAGGATTTAGAAGATAGGTCCCGATGAAATAATCTTAGGGTGATTGGGTTACCGGAGACCGGAGAATTTCAGGACCAAATCAGTTTTGCCTCTACTAAGCTACCACAGTTAGTTGGTAGTAATACGACAATATAAGACTGCCAATAGAAAGAGCCCATAGGATAGGACCAGAAAGAAGGAATCCTGACGGATCAGTAAGACCAAGAGTAGTTATTATAAGATTTTTGAATTATCAAGACAAGTACCATGTCTTGAGGTTGTATCGCAAGAATAATAAAATTATGATCGGCCCCACAAAATACTCCTATTTAAGGATTTTACAGTAGAAACCCAGAACAAAAGAAGGGATATGGCCCCGTATTGCTCAAAATTAATCAAAGCTAATTACAAGGCTAGACTGGTTTATCCGGCCAAGATTATTTTGGATAGGGATGGGGAAACAATGATTTTTAATAAATTGGAAGAAATTAAGACATTTTGTCATAGTCAAGGGGTAGAATAAGACACAAAATGGAGGGCCTTAGTAGGCACATGAAGTCTCAAAAGACCTTGTGCATGTATATATCCACACTCTTGGTCATAAATGAAATTAGGACATTCCCTTTTCTAGTTTTGATGTATGGGAACAGAAGATTTCAGGGTAAGCTTGATGGAGTTTGTGTCTTGCTCACTGTGTACGCAGCTCGTTTCACCTATTGGATGAATCATGTACAGGGGGGGAGAGGATGGGTAGGAGGGGGGACGTGCTGTGTGATCCCCCTTTTTTTTTTTTCTCTCCCTCTATAATACGGTTTAAATGGGTAAGATAAATCTACTATCATGGAATATAGGTGGGATTTCCTCTCCCAGGAAGAGGAAGCTGATGATCAGACACTTGGGGGTTAAAAGACCGGATATAGCGTTCATCCAAGAGACGCATCTAAAACCCTTAGAAGCTGCTAAATTGAAAAGTAAGTGGGTCGGGGAGGTGGTTTTCACCCCCTACGAAAAAGCAAAACGAGGTTTGGCTATTCTGTTCCATAAACACCTGAAGTACCACATACTCTCAGCTGAAAACGATAATAAAGGGAGGTACCAAATTATAGAAGTCAATATAGATGGCCGCAATTTTGTTTTTTGTAACGTGTATGGTCCGAATTACGTGGAGCCGAAGTTTTGGGATAATATCAGTTTAAAACTGTTCCCGCATATAGGCAAAGACATAGTAATTGCAGGTGATTTTAACATGGTTCCCTCCTATATCCTAGATAGATCAAAAATTCAAAAGAGTACTAGGAAGATGAGAGAATCTAAAATATTACAAAAACTCTCTCGAAAGCTTGCACTCTTTGATATATGGAGGGCCCAGAATCCGGATAATAGGGAGTACACGTGTGTATCAGGGGTTTATAAATCCTTCTCTAGAATCGATTATTTTTTAGTGGCCAAACAGTTAATGAGGTTGGAAATTAAACCAAAGATTCATGAGATAGTAGTGTTCGACCACGCAATTATCTCTTTGGAAATAAGTGTCCAAAATTTTTCCCCATCTACCAATAGAATTTTTTTTCCACATTACTTAATTAACAATGTACAATTTAAAGATTGGCTCCAGCAGAGATGGAGACAGTTTGAGGCAGAGAATGCCGACTATAGTAGTAAACCTGAAATATTTTGGGAAACTGCCAAGGCAGTATTCAGAGGAGAGATTAAAGCATACTTGGTCAAATTGAAGAAAATTAGGATTAAGAGGGAAGAACAATTGTCTAATACGTTTAGGAATAGCTATCAAAATTATATCAATACGCCCTCTGTTAATGCATGGAACACGTATAAAGAGAATAAGATCACTCGAGAGATATATCTTAAACAGAATGCTATTCTAGATGAGCAAAAACAGAAGGCCTTTTTCTCTGGGGCTCAAGGGATCTCGGCCAAATATTTGGCCAGAATAACGAAAATCAGGCAGGCTAAAAATTATATTGCAGCCTTAAAGTATAAAAATGATAGATGCACGGGGACACCAGGAATCAAGGCAGTTCTCTCAAAGTTTTTCCAGGAACTATATTCAGCTAAACAGATTGATTATGAAAGTAAAGAAATGTTCTGGCAGAAGATAAAGCTCCTGCAGATAGAGGCTGGCGACCTGCAGAGAATAAATGAGCCTATAACAATTCAGGAAATAGTCAGTACAATAAAAAAACTCAAAACTGGAAAAGCCCCTGGACCCGATGCACTCCCAGCTCCCCCCTAGTCTTTCTACACTCTATAACGATTATTATATTAAGAGTCACACACAGTCAGTTTTATTTGCAGAATCCAATATAGTCCTAATTCACAAGAAAGGAAAGGATCCAGAGTTGCCGGCATCATACAGGCCAATATCATTACTCAATCAGGATTATAAAATTCTAACAATGATTATTGCAAATAGGTTAAAATCCTGCTTGGGCAAGATCATACACAATGACCAAACAGGCTTTATGACAGGAAGGAATCCGGTCAAAAACCTTCAGAAGGCGGAGCTGGTGTTAGACTTTTTTTGGAATAAAATGAAGGATAGGGGTGCCTACGCTGGGCTGGACCTCTCCATTCTTACGGTAGACGCAGAAAAGGCATTCGACTCCATTATATGGGACCACCTCTTTACATCGTTGGAGAGGTTTGGCCTAACGGGAGTCATACACCAGTTTATTTGTCAGATATACCCGGCTCCAGTTTCTGCGATTGTAGTTAATGGAGAAACTACAGAAAGGTTTCATTTACAAAGGGGTACGCAACAAGGTTGCCCACTATCACCATTGCTCTTCAATGTAGCGCTGGAACCGCCAGAGATCCTTCTCAGGCAAGAATTACAAGGTATATATTTAGGAAGGCAAAGATTGGTGTTGTCCTTGTTTGCTGACGACTTACTTCTATACATGAGTAATAATGCGGTGTCGATTCCCAAGGTACTTGAATTATGTAACCTCTTTAGTTCCTTTTCTGGGTACAAAATAAATTATGAGAAATCAGAACTCCTCTGGGTAAATAAACCTACTAACTATATAATGCATCCGTTTCAGGAAGTTGATCAGATTAAATATTTAGGGATTACTTTGGTCAGGAACCCCCAATTATGGTATGAATTAAATTACGTTCAGTGCTTTAAAGCAATAAAAGATAAATTACAGATATGGACGGATTTGCCTCTCTCACTGACGGCATGAATTATGCTGATTAAGATGATTCTATTTCCAAAGTTATTGTACTTCCTACAAAACATTCCGCTACTCTTGTACAAAAAAGACGTTAGATAGCTTGATAGGATTTTCAATCAGTTTATATGGAGGGATAAAAAGCCACGTATTTCTATCCTCAAACTGACTTTACCAAAGAGTTATGGTGGGCTGGCATGCCCGAATGTGAAGCTCTACAATTACACTACCCTTTGTAAATATGCCTTAGATTGGATCACAGAGGAAGAAAAGGTTATATTTTATGAAATAGAATCTAGTATGATTTGTCCATTTGTGGTACAAGCAATATTGCATTATCCAGTGGCCAAGCTCCCAAGTAACATTGGTCAGTTGTACACTTTTAAGGATATTATACAAGCCTGGCAGCTGATATGTGGGATACTGAAAGTTGATTACGCCAAATCAGAATTTCTCCCAATAGTAGGGAATCCGGACTTTGTACCCAGAATAGGTGCTTCAGTATATAGAGCGTGGGCAGCAAAGGGACTAAAATTTGTAGCACAAATTTGTGAGAAGAAGACTTTGATAACAAAAAACTATATAACGTTATTGCAGGAATATGATCTTCCCAGATCACATTTCTATGCCTATCTGCAGGTCAGACACTGGGTTGGGGTGTTAAAACAAAAAATTGGGCCAGATTTAGACTCCGGAGAACTAGCGGCTGTAATTAGGAAGTATCAGGAGGGGGTGAGGACCATCTCGCAGACATACATGGCATTAACTACCTTAGTTGGTAAAAGCAACATTATGAAGATCCAAGAAAAATGGATTAGAGTTAGAGTAAATGTGAATTCCGATATGTTAATTCATAGTATAAGACTGGCATCCAAAGCAACAGTCTCAACTAGCCTTAAAGAATCCCATCTGAAACTAATAAATATGGCCTATTTCACACCAAGTAGAGTTGCAAGGTGGCCACAAGACCAAGGAACTTGCTCCAGATGTGATTTGATGGGAGCAGATGTTGTGCACTGTTTCTGGTCATGCCCCAAAATTCATCAATTCTGGCAAAAAGTTACATTCTGGGGCTCTAAGATCCTTGGAACACGATTCCAATTGGACCTGTTACAGGTCCTCTTTCTATGTGAATATTCCGTGACAGTGACAAATATAAGATTTATAAACTTACTTATACTGGTGGGCAGGAACTCAATATTTAAAACATGGAAGAGCAAAAAAGGACCAAACTTTATAGAGTTTCTTAGCAAAATTCAATAACATGCCACCATGGAACAGCTCATTCTAAAAAATTCTAACTCCAGACAAATTGCAAGGTTTTTTAGTAAATGGAAGCCCTATATCCACTATCTGCCCTTAGGTGCACGGCGTCAGCTTTCTCTCCCCTTTAAAAACTCTTGTTGGGTCCAAGGGCAACTGGAACAAGGGGTGCTTAAAAGGAACTGGTTTAATTCTGAGTAGGAACCCCCCCTCCCCTCCCCCTTCCCCCCCTTTTTTTCTCTCCTCCCCCCTCCCTTCTTCCCCCCTCACCTTTCCAAATGCTTGCCATTTCCCGGGGCGGTCCATCCCACCCCCCTTTCCTGCTGGCTGGTGTGGAGTGAGCGAGGCACAGTTCTCTATGTATGCTTTCTATTTAAGCCAACTCATAGGATGTAAGGGGGTTACAAGAATACTGGAAACATAGCCGGTTCTGGGTCCAAAGCCCCGACTTAATATGTATTTAAGGTAGGATATATATTGACATTTAAAAAGCTGAGCTTGTAGAAATATTAATTTCAATAATAGACAGTGCCCCTTTTCTGTACTTTCTTTTTTATGGTGTTTTTTACATTGTTTTTGCTACAATTTGAGTACTTGAGATATTTGAATGTATAGTTAGGCTCAGGAGAATGCTCTTCAAGGGCATGATTAGTAGACTGATTCATAAGTGGTCCTATGCATACAATCTTGTTGTATTATGAGTATGAAAATATTCATTTATATTAATTTCAGCTGATATGCCTGAAGATATGAGTGACAGTTAGCAATATAAAACTAATGTTGCACATTTTGAAAAACACTATGGGCCAGATTACAAGAGGTGAGCTATTTATTGCTTCTACTAGAGTAATCTTTTTTGTGCGCATCTGGTTAGCACGCGTATTACAAGTTGAAAAGTAAAAGGTTTGCAGGTGAGCAAAACCCGACCCATGCCACCTTCCAGACTTCACAATATCACATCCGATTTAACATATTCTCCCCATAGATGTCAATGAAGAATGCAGAAGAAAAAAAACGTATCACTTGCGCGCTAGCCTGACAGGAGTTATTCATATTTCACATTTCAATGTTCTTTACTTATAGAACAATGTTATTTTTATTGTAAATACATATTTATACTGTATATAGATATATATATATATATATATATATATATATATATATATAGTATATATATATATATACACATACATACAACTATACCTGTATATCTATTGCTATAGATATATAGGTATAGATATCTATTTTATATTAACATTATCAGATATATATAAAAATATATATTTAATAATCTAAATTATAAAAAATTCTATGTTAAGAACATGGGAATGTAAAACATGCGCAACGGGATTTAGTGGAATTTTGCAATTTAGGTCCAATGCGGTGTTGGGATAGCGCTGATGAAAAATTACTAATCTCAAAGTACATTTTTTAAATATTACATGTAAAATATAAAAAAGTAGTAATAATAATTATTAAAAATGGATATACACAGACTGTATATATTCTATGGATTATTTAGAATTTTCTACAGTACTTATAATAATTTTTAATAATTATTATTAATATTTTTTTATATTTTATATATATTTCAAGAACAAAAATCATGCATGATTAAGGGCTAGGTGAGCCCAAAACCTAGCTTTTTGCTATTGCTATGCCAGATCTTTTGACACTCTCATAAAGGATTTTTTTATATTCAAGAAACAGTGCTGTCACCAAATTTGGCTTTGTTTATACTTCAGGGACAGGATCAAGATGTTTCCTTGTGGAAAGAAACAAATAATTTGAAATAAAGCAGAGACAATATTACATATAACACCCCTTTTTACAAGCTTTTGAGTAAAAAAACAATTGATACAGAGCGCTTAGTTTAAAACGATGCAGCTTAAAGCCTCTATTTAAGAATGAAGGCTTAAGAGATGAAAATTACTAATTTAAGTAAAAAATTGTGAAACAGAGCGCGGCAAAAATGCGCGAAAAAAACTATGCATCTGGTGACGTCATAAAAAAGGAGTGACACAGAGGTCGGTCTCATGCGAGAGCAAAGTTAGAAACATCTAAGTAAAGCTGCACTAAGCGAAGTAAAACATGAGGGCACAATCTTTGCAGACAGTAAAAATAACTATGACTCATTCATTAGTATATCCCAAGCATCTCTTATAAGGGTGCTAATATATTATACATAAAATACTGTGCAAAAATATACCCTCTAAAAGTTCTAATAGCAAACTGTTTCCAAGTTATATAGAAATAAAAAGGAGAATAATGCCTGTCCCTGTGCTGTATATAAACGAAATATATAACATGAACTCAAAATATAAGTGCCCAACATAAGCATAAGTGTCCATAGAAAAAATAGAATGTAATACTTACTGTTAATTTTGTAGACACTCGTCCACTGAAAGCAGACAGCCAAACCAGTACTGAAACATATCAGCAGAGGTTTAAGAGATAGGAGTATGTCGATCTGTAAAGGGAGGCAGAAGATGAATCCCTGTGACTGAATTTACATAGAGCCTATGAAAAGTTTTTTTCAGAGGTGAAAACATGGTAACCTGAGTTAGTACTCCCTTCACTTCCCTCTGACAACTGTACTCTTAGGGGAACCGAACTTCAATATGCACTGAAGCACCTTTCATTGAAGCACATCATACTTCAACCACCTCCAAAGGAGGCAAAGTTTAAACTGAGATATGAGTGAGGTGGGGGGGGGGGGCTATTTATAGGCTTTGAGGTTTGGGAAAATTTGCCTCCTCCTGGTAGGAATGTATATCCCATAAGTAACAACTCGTGGACTCTTGCCACCTATATGAAAGAAAAGTAAATGCTCTAACATATTTAGCATTTTATTAATTCCGCTCACACGGAAACAGGGGGATCAAGCTCCATTCGGAGCTTGATAATTCTGCCCCATAATCTGAACCATGAAAGCTTAATTCAGATTTTCACACCCCTTTAAGAGTTCCTGGGTAACACTGTGCTGTCAGTCTTTTGCTGACTTTCACCTAGATTACGAGTTTTGCGTTTGTGTTTTAATGCTGAAAAATGCCTGTAACGCAACGTCAGTCCCGCACTCGAAAAAATTACGTTTTTGCATGGGATTTCAATAGTGCTGCCATTACAAGTTTTGCAGTGACGCTAAAAAGCTTGTGTTACACCCTATACCAACACGATCCGTTTTGCAATCTGAGACCAGTAGTTATGAGTTTTACGCAACAAAACTGTTACACAAAACTCATAACTAAACTGTTACAAAGTACACTAACACCCATAAACTAACTATTAACCCCTAAACCGAGGCCCTCCCGCGTCGCAAACACTATATTAAAGTTATTAACCCCTAATCTGCCACTCCTGACATCGTTGCCACTAATACAAGTTATTAACCCCTATTAATAAAATATCTAAAAAAAAAAACGACCAAAAAAAGTTTAAAAAACCTAACACTAACCCCCGAAGATCCACTTACAGTTTTTGAAGTCCGAACATCCAGGCGGCGAGAAGTCTTCATCCAAGCGGGCAAGGTCTTCATCCATCTAGGCGGCATCTTCTATCTTCATCCAGATTACATCTTCTATCTCCATCCTGGCGACGTGGAGCGGCTCCATACTGAAATTCTATTGGCTGATTTGAATAGCCAATAGAATTTCAGTAGCTCTCATCCTATTGGCTGATTTGAACATCCAATAGGATTTCAGTAGCTCTCATCCTATTGGCTGATTTGAATTTCAAAAATCAAATCAGCTAATAGGAATGCAAGGGACGACATTTTGAAAAGGCTCCCTTGCATTGAAGATTCAGTATACGGCGGTGACCGTATGAAGAGGATGCTCCGCACCGGATGTCTTCAGGATGGAGCCGCGCCGCCGGGATGAAGATAGAAGATGCCACCCGGATGAACATAGAAGACGCCGCCTGGATGGATGAATACCTCGCTGCTTGGATGAAGACTTCTCGCCGCCTGGATGTCCAGACTTCAAAAACTGTAAGTGGATCATCAAGGGTAAGTGTTAGGTTTTTTTAAACTTTTTTGGGGTGGTTTTTTTTTTTAGATTAGGGTTTTGGGGTTTCTTAAAAGAGCTAAATGCCCTTTTAAGGTCAATGAAAAAGAGCTGAATGCCCTTTTAAGGACAATGCCCATACAAATGCCCTTTTCAGGGTAATGGGTAGCTTAGGTTTTTTTTTAGTTAGGTTTTTTATTTTGGGGGTTTGGTTGGGTGGTGGGTTTTACTGTTAAGGGGTCTTTCTATTTTTTTTAGGTAAAAGAGCTGATTTCATTAGGGCAATGCCCTACAAAAGGACCCTTTAAGGGCTAGTGGTAGTTTATTGTAGGCTATGTTTTTTTTTTGTTTGTTTTTTATTTTTTAGGGCTATTAGATTAGGTGTAATTGTTTTTATTTTGGATAATTTTGCTTGTTATTTTTCGTAATTTAGTGTTTGTTATTTTTTGTACTTTAATATTTTTTTATTTTTTGTCATTTAATTTTTTTGTAATTTTTTGTAATTGTAGATGTAATTTTTTTTAGTAGGGTTAGGTTTTTTTAATTTGTAATTTAATTTATTTAATTAATACTTATTTTAATTTTAGTACACTAGTAATGCTAGTTTAATATATAGTTTTAACTTAGTTTTTTTATTTCACAGGTAAGTTTTTATTTATTTTAAGATAGGGATCTTGTAATTTTAATTTAAAGTTAGGGGGTTGTTAGGTTTAGGAGTTAATAGTTTAATTTAGTGTTTTGCAATGTGGGGGGCTGGCAGTTTAGGGGTTAATAGGTTTATTTAGTGGCAGTGAATTTACTTTGTAGATGATCCATTTATATAGCCCATCTGGGAGTGTTTTTGTAACAATGTATAGTTTTGCTTATTTTTTAATAACATTTGGATGATTTTCAGACTCCTAACCAAGCACCACAGTGTCAGATGTATACATGCGTTTACAGACTCCTGCTGTTATCAGTCTTAACAAAACATAGAAGAGGATAGTTAGGGGTTAAAGAGCACTCTTTCCTAATTGAAGATAACAACGATACTAATGTGAAAGTGACTATACGTTAAAAAATTATTAACTTTATCAAGTAAATTTAAAACAGGGATAAACCCTTCACAACACACCCACTGCAACCACTAAAAATAGATATAAATAACTGAGGGTCACTCCCCTGTATTCCTGGCCGATATCAGGAAGCGTCGGCTTCAGGTGCCAGGAGTGACTACCACAGAGATCTATCCTATGATACTGTGATCATCCCTATGAACCACTATACTTTTAATAAAGTCAAAACAACCTTTGTTCTCTTTCTAAATCCAAATGCCACAGCCATGCAACACTGACGCTTATACACCAATAAAATACTGTCTCATAAAACAGATGCAAGACAAGATATGTAATCTGTTGGCGCTCTACAAAAAACTTATAATAATAATCCTGATAAAACATAAATAAATGTAAAAAAACAGTAAAATAGCAGCAGTTATGCAATCATGCACAACAACCATACCATACAAGGACAAGCATGAAATGTAAACACAACCCAGAAATAAACAAAGACAATGAGGTCCATTTATCAAGCTCCGTACAGAGCTTGTAGGCCCTTGTTTCTGGCGAGTCTTCAGACTAAAGACCGCTGCTCCATAACCCTGTCCGCCTGCTCTGATGAGGTGGACAGGAATCATCACAATTCAACCCGATCGAGTACGATCGGGTTGATTAACACCTCCCTGCTGGCATTGCACCAGCAGCTCTTGTGAACTGCTGGTGCAATGCTGAATACGGAGAGCGTATTGCTCTCCGCATTCAGCGAGGTCTTGCGGACCTGATCCGCACTGTCGGATCAGGTCCGACAGACATTTGATAATTCGGCCTCTATACCTTTAAACATACACACTGTGGTTATTAATGGTGATGGATGTTTAATTAAATACTAACAAAATATAATTCTATGGTAAAACCCACTAAACCAGTACAAGTTATTAAACACTAAGGGGTATATTTATTATTGTGCAAGCTGACATGGTATGATGTAACATATCATGTCCGCCACACATCGATAAATGCCGACAGCATACGCTGTAATTTTACAAATTCTGATATGCTTTGACAGTTTCTCTGTAACTTTAACAAATTAGGGTCATACTTTGTATGTTACAATATACATTGCCCTTTGTATTTCTTTTATTTAAAATAAACCTGACAGATTTTGTTTATCAAAAAGTTTCATTACTTGCTATGGGTCTGATGATCAAAGATTCTTTAGTTTGGAGAAAAAATTTAGTGCAGATTTTCCAGAGGTCAAACTCATGGAATTCATGGAATACTATAAGAAAAAGGGTGGAACCTGGAAGTCCCAAAGAGATGCCTTTCATAGAAAGTAATGAGGATCTCTGTGATACAGAATCTGACAAAGGAGAGTGAAATTAACAGGGGACAACATGACACTGATATACATTTTAAGATTGCAGCAAATATAAATAAAATTGAAATGTTTCCACTACAATTTAACTTGCATTTGCTTCTGGTTTAGTATACCTTAATTTTCTGTCAGTTAAATAAGTGTATTGTGAATTTTGAGCAAACTTCACCTGCACACAGCTGACAAGATAAATTAGTGAGACCAGCTTGTGTAGAATGCTTACAGCATTTTATTAGAATTGGGAGAGCTTCAGACAAACCCTGGAAACTCCCCTGCTCAGACCAGGGAACTCTCCTGTCCCTCCCACTTTCTGAAGCTGTCAGTTTTAATTTTACAATAGACAAATACAAAGTGCAATGTAATTTGTAAACAGCACACAGAAATATATAAATAATGATCCTAAATTGAAAAAGTAACTGAAACTTTCAAAACATTATCAGCATTTGTAAAATCACTGTGACGTCTAAATGCATTAAAAAAAATGCAAAGCTCAAGTGTAATAATACTGAAATTACACAATCTGAAGTGTAAAGTGATATAAAATGCAAAGCACAAAGTGTAAGTGTAAAAAAATACTCATGTTATGCAGAACTATAATGCACTGGGCATGTATATCCACATTCAGAAATGCAGAGAACACCCTTTAGAGAAGCATAGTAACATTTGCCTATCTAGAATCTTGGAAGCAATGTCACAGTACTGGATGTTCATTTTAGATCATCTTATATGAGCGGAGAGCTTTATGGGAAGCATCTCTGATCTCTCTGGAACTTGCAGGTTCCCGCCCTTTTTCTTATAGAATTCAGTGAACATTCAGTTCTGTCATATAGATGACAAAGACATTTTTATAACCTTTAAAATTATGGGGAGGTAAAAAATGAGTTTAAAATCCTTCACTAAGCACAAAGTGTAAAGAAAATAACTTGTGTAAATCATTTAACAAATCTAAACAAGTCAGGAGGCTTGCTTTTCCCACAGAAATTGCTGTATACAGCGATGCTAGGGCGTAAAGGGAGTCTGCGTAACAGCAGACGGAAGTAAAAAAGTGAGTCGTGAACCTCATTTGCATGTCTTACCCAGAATCCTTTGCTGCATTGGAAACTATGTATCCAGAGGTTTTCTGTGGGAAAAGCAAGCCTCCTGACTTGTTTAGATTTGTTAAATGAACTACACAATGAGTTATATTCTTTACATAGAAACTTTTAATAAACACATTTACAACATCCAAACATACTATCAAAACCTAATATGGAACAATATTCAAACTGGTGACAATCGGTATAACACCGACAGTCTTTTCTGCTGCCTACAAATTAATATATTCAAATACCTCTTCTAGTTGTTTACTGCAGAATACAGCAGACACTACATTTGCTTGGGAAATAATTTAGGAAAAGCTGAATAACATAAATCTGTCACTTTTGTGTATGAAGCTGATGTCAGCACTTTTAACAACATAGATAGTGACTGTTAGTTCCCTGTCACTTAAGAAATTCCACAAGAAAATGCCAGTAGCCATTATGAAATTTTTTATTATATCTATAGGTTTTGTAATCACCTCTTGCTGTGCATTAATTCATTTGTTTATTTCTCTTTAAATACAGAAACCTTTATCTATCCCTTTAACATTGGATTTTAATACTAGAATACATTGTTTTGTTTTGATATTGTTTTAATTCAATGTTCACTGCCTATTTTTCTTGCCTCGTTTGATGTCCATGGTATAGTGCAGGTTAATCATGTCACGCTGACTTAGTTTGCTGAAAATCTGATCTCCTGGTTTGACATCAAAGACATGGTGCAGGTTAATGGTATCATGCTGGCTACATTTGCGGAAAATCTGATCTTGGTATATTTTGTTATTTGATTGGCAACTGCATTAAAATTTATAATTGATAACTTCAGAATGAATGCCCTAAAAGAACATTTTAAGTGCTAATGTTTTTTTCTTCTTTTTTTTATTTATTTAAAAGCCTATAGATATCAAAAAACACTGGCTTAGTTAGACTATCTCAGGTTGTATAACCTGCAACAATGTCTACCTCTAGTGGCCGATAATTTCTAAGGCATACAAAAAGAAAACGTAGCTACATTTTCTCACTTCCAAAGCTGTTTAGATAATATTAACATTCAAATAGCTCTTTGCAAAAGTTACTTTTCAATTGGAGTTAAAGTGTGCTACCATTAAATCTATGTGGGAGGACAGAAAAATTATTTCCTTAAAAAAAAGGGACCGTATAACATCTTAAGCTATGGAAAGTAACTAAGTACATTCATGCCGAGCAATACGTCTACAGCAGTGTTCCCTCTAAGGCCAGTTTTGTGGGCAGCCCGACAGTGAAAAAGTTAATTAGGGAACCACACACTGCAATTAGCAAGCACTGCACAATGTAGACTGCAAGGTATAATTCTCTTATTAACTGTTTCACTGCTGGGCTGCTCACAAAACTGGCCTTAAAGGGTACACTGGTCTACAGTTGTGTTTTTCTAATTTGTTCACATTCAGCTTTTCAATGTCAGCTGTTTGAACAATAGTTTGGTGGGAACCAAAAGACTCTATGCTATAAAGCAGTGTTTTTCAACCAGTGTGCCGTGAGAGATCCTCAGGTGTGCCGCGGCAGACTGACTACAGTGTGACATTTTTTAAACTTTGCTTGTTTTTTACTCCCAGTGCAGGGGTAGTTTGTAGGAGGCATGGCATAACAGCACAATACATACAGTATGTGTGTGTTTGTGTGTATGTATATATATATATGCTGTATTAGGCTACAATGTGTGTGTGTTTTTAAATTTTGGGATGGTGGTGTGCCACAGGATTTTTTAATGTAAAAAAGTGTGCCACTGCAAAAAAAAGGTTAAAAATCACTGCTATAAAGTGTCATTATGCAATGGAATCCTACCAAAAAATCACTTTTTTTTTCTTCTAGAGATAGACTATAGTGCCTATGAATGCTATTATGCCAAAAAAAAGCAAGCATTTATCACAATTAAATATTTTTCAATAAACGCACTCACAAAAAAAACACCTCACTTCAAGCCAGTGAACATTTTCTCACATGACACAACAGGTTATGCCAGTTTTCCTGGTACTGTTATAGTCCCATTCAGATTAGATGATAAATTCAACCACAAGTTTAAATAAAATTACCTTTATTCACCTCAGGTCATTTTATTAATACTTCTGGCCGTACTTGGGACATTCCATCCAAAATTAGAATCCACATGGATGCATTTCAGTATTGAATAGAATAATTTTTGTAATATACATAATATAATATACTTTTATTACAAGCAAAAATGTTTCTAATAAAAGCTATAGCTCTCTCAAAAGTGTTTTTAAGTATGCAACATGAACCAGAATTTTAAACAAAGCACTTTCTTAGAGAGCCTATGTGACTTGTACCATCTGGTAATGACTCAATTTGTTAATTGCTGACATAATACAAGCACCACTGGTGCTCAGAGTGGCTGCAGTATTTAAAATGCTGGTGCACTAAGAATATCTAGCTATGCTTCACATGCACATACAGAGAAAAATGTTAACACTACAATAAGGATACCTTTTACTAGAAGCATTTTTGCCTATACATCTATATTGCAAATATGTTTCTATTCAAAGATATAATTAATCTATGTGCATTTAAATTTTGAACCGGAATATCCCTTTATCTGCTAATGTGACAATTTGAGGGGGTAGTCTTCCCTATCCATGCCTGCATTTGGAAGAAGGTGCTGCCTGGTCATTTAATTTTGGAAATTACCATTCAGAGCCTACTTCTCTGCTCTCTATTCTGATACATTGAATCTGTGCAAAAAAAAAGCTGAAGATGAATTAGCTGAAAGAAAAGGAAAAAAGTTCACATGGGATCGGAAGGATTATGACAATAATAGAGTATATGATTGGTCCAGGTTTTGTAGGAGACAAAGAAAACCTTACAGAAATCGTGAAAGTTCTTTGAGAAGAAAAAACATCCGAAACCAATTTTGAAAAAGACAAAGGCCAATAGGGAGTGAAGGGTTGTCTTTTCCTCTACTGAACCAGATTCAACAGATCATGATTCCAATTCTGTGGGATCCAATGAGGGTTCTTCAGCACCTGCATCTCCCCCCTCCCCTTCTGTTTCCTTGTCGTCACAGGTCCCTGTGCCAAGGAGTAGAGAAGAGCAACAGCTGGTAGTATGCCCAAAAACATGGAATCAGAAGAAGAACCAGACGATATAAAATATTATTTGCAATGTCAAGGCACAGTGATGAGTGCAAAGCTTGTACTCTCATATGCAAATTTATTTATGGGGTCTAAAGACCGCTGCTCCATAACCCTGTCCTGCTCTGATGAGGCGGACAGGAATAGTCACAATTCAACCCGATCGAGTACGATCGGGTTGATTGACACCTCCCTGCTGGTGGCCCATTGGCCGTGAGTCTGCAGGGGGCGGTGTGGCACCAGCAACTCTTGTGAGCTGCTGGTGCAATGCTGAATATGGAGAGCGTATTGCTCTCTGCATTCAGCGATGTCTGTCAGACCTGATCCGCACTGTCGGATCAGGTCCAACAAACATTTGATAATTCGGCCTCATGTAGTATCTGCTAATTCTTTATGTGGATCAAATAATGGTGCCTTATTACCTATGGTGAGGCAATAATGTAGAGGCACCAGGGTGATATACGAAATAATGGAATTCTAATATTCTAATTCTAAAAACTGCAATTTTTAATATTAATGCTTTATTTTTATTTTTGTCTATACTGATAGTAGGTAAGTTTATTTATTTTATTTATTTTAAGGTAGTCATATTGTAACATTAATTTAAAGTTAGGGGGTGTTAGGTTTAGGGGTAAATAGTTTAATTTAGTGTTGGTGATGTGGGGGGGACAGCGGTTTAGGGGTTAATAGCTTTATTTAGTGTTGGCGATGTGCGGGGATGGCGGTTTAGGGGTTATTAGCCATGGAGCTTATGTTAGGGTGTTAGGTTTTTACAAAACTTTCTTTTCTCCATAGACTTCAATGGGGAATGAGTTAATGCGATCACCATTTTGCAATCGCAGGTGTTTGGTTTTTTCTTAAACACTTTTACTCCATTGATCTCTATGGGGGAATACAAGCACAAGCACATGTCGGTATAGCTACCACAAACATTTTAGCCTGTAACGCAACTAAAATCCCGCACTCAAAAAAATGCGTGGGATTTCCATAGCGCCGGTATTACAGGTTGTGCGGTGAGGCTAAAATGCTTGTGTTACAGCCTATATCTGCCACCCACCCACATTGCCAACACTATTTAAATATATTAACCCCTATTCCCCTGCACCCCGACATCGCCGGCACTTTAATAAAGTTATTAACCTCTATTCCGCCGCTCCCCGACATCGCCGCCACTAAATAAAGTTATTAACCCCTAAACCTCCGGCCTCCCACATCTTTTATTGTAATCTTAGTGTTTTTTAATTTTCGTGATTTTAGTTTTAATTATTTTTGGCAAACTTTTTGTAGGATTTTTTTTTTTTTTAGTTGTAATTTAGATTTATTAATTTTATTTTCATAGTGTTAGGTATTTTTACATTTGTAATTTAGATATTTTAACTGGTAGTTTTGTTTTTTTAGATTAGTTATGTTAGGTTAATTTATAGTTTAATGTAAGGTTTAAATTTATTTCACAGGTAAGTTTATATTTATTTAAATAGAGTTATATTGTAATTTTAATTTCAAGTTAGGGGGGTGTTAGGTTTAGGGGTTAATAGTTTAATTTAGTGTTTTACGATGTGGGGGGCTGGTGGTTTAGGGGTTAATAGGTTTATTTAGTGGTGGAGATGTGGGAGGCCAGAGGTTTAGGGGTTAATTACTTTTTTAGTGGAGGCGATGTCGCGGTGCAGGGGAATAGGGGTTAATAACTTTTTTATAGTGGCGGCGATATCGGGGAGCAGCGGAATAGGGGTTAATAACTTTTATTAGTGTTGGCGATATCGGGAGTGGCAGATTAGGGGTTAATAACTTTATTTAGGTATCGGATATGTCTGGGGGCGGCAGATTATGGGTATTTAGACTTGGACTTTATGTTAGGGTGTTAGGTTTAAACGTAACTTGTTTTTCCCCAGAGACATCAATTGGGTTGCATTATGGAGATTTTTCATTCCGCACTTCAGGTGTTAGGTTTTTTTCTAACACTCTCTCCCCATTGAAGTCTATGGCGGAAAGCGTGCATGAGCAAGTCAAATCAGCCCTTGGATTTTGTGCAGTATGGAGCTTAACTCCACCATATCGCACGCACATGGAGGCTTTTTAATAACTTGTAATGGCAGCACTATGTAGAGGGAAATAATGCAAATTTTGTTGCGTTCTTTTCGCACCATGTAGCGCAAAACTCGTAATCTAGGTTAAAGTTATTTTACAACTTTATATCTCATCAGCTCTGTTTTTTTTTTGTTTGTTTTTTACCAGACAAAAGAAAACTACCTACTAAAAAATAACTCCAAAAATACTCAACCAATTGACATCACATTTTTATTATTTACAGTCTCTGCAGGTGCGGACAAAACTTACAAATTTGAAAGATATTTTTAAAATCCAATTTTAAAGTTATAAGCACCAGTGAAAAAAACAGCATTTATCATTGAACCTGAGTGTTACAAATAAACAGAATAAAAAGCAAAATTGCAAGAAAGTTCAGCTTTAAAATAAAGCAAAGCAGATGTATAGTTATCTAAATTTTAGCAAAGTAAATATTAAATGCCAAAGAAGTTTTGAAAAAAGTTCATTGATTGTGAACAGACTCAAATGATTCACTGTTCATAAAGCATGACTATTTATGCAAATTATTACATTTCTCAAGGGAGCATTAGTGATTTGCAATGCAAACTGGGTTTGCAATTAAGGATGCTGCCAACTTCTATGTATTCTATCACAAATTCTGTACGAGGCATCAATCAAAACAAATACTGAAGGTTACTTCTAAAGTTTTCTATAACAAGAGTATCTGTAGATTGTTATGAGCCTTATATAGGGCTAGATTACAAATGAAGCGCAAATTTGCACGTTAAATAACCAGCCATTACAAGTGGCTGCTTAATAATACTGGAAGCTCGCAGTAGCTGATTGATTAAAAAAATGTCACCAAATTGCCCCCAAATAAAATGTACAGTTCCTTTATTTAAATTAAAAATATATTTTTTAAAATAACTGCACAAAACAGTTATAAGGGATTAGAGTGAGGGGATATGGGGTGTTACAAAGGACCATTGTAAGGTTATAGCGATTTGGGAGGATACCGGCATATAAACAGCCCCCTGCAGTGTATATTTCAGAGTTATTTTGCAGTGGATGTGTGTAGTGAGAGTCCTCTCCCTGCACAGTATTAGTGATCATCATTGATAACATCATCAGACCTGGGCTAATCATGCATACTGGGGAAGAGTGTTCAGTACATTCTTCTGCGAGAACTAACTCTGAAAGACATAGCACTTCTGGGGGGAAAAGCACATACCAGTGGCCTCTCAAACCAATATGCCACCAAGAAAGTACTGTGTGGGAAGGGGAGGGGTTTAAACATAACAGAATAATATATCCACCACTCTTAGGTTCTAAGGATAACTGACCAGCTTTAATGAAAAGTCCCACTCTTACTCACACACCTCCAGGTATTCTCTACCACAAATATGCCCAACTCCAGGTGTTCATACACAGGCACAGATCCCACCCCAACTGCCCCATCGCACATACACACCCACCAAGAACCCTCTTACTGTTTTGCAAACTGGCAGATATTCTGCAACTATTACACACACCTCCAGGCACCATCCACCTTTATTTACATAAACACATGCACATACACTCATACAAGCTCCTTTCCATTACACACACCCTAAACACATCTACTACTCTTATGCATACCTAGCATACACTCTGCCACTCCTATACTTATGCACAAACCATGAGATACTTTTCCACTCTTTCTTACATATCTTCTAGTCTTATGTACACCCACCATGCACGCCACCCCTCTCGTGTACCCCCAAAATTTAAATAATCCCACCTTTAATGCACACCAACCATGTACTCTCACACCCTTAAGCACATACATTATTTGGTAAACTCATAGCCATGTGCATAGACCATAGTAGATCTCACTTCAATACATATTCAAACAATGGTGCACCTACAACCCTTACGGCTACTTCCAAACTATTCTTACAGATATATCTAGCCACCCTGGCACCCTCATACACAACACCTCCATTCAATGTCATCCTTAAAGGGACAGTCTAGTCACAATTAAACTTTCGGGATTCAGAAAGGGCATGCAATTTTAAACAACTTTGCAATTTGTTGAAAGCTAAACCTGAGTAGGCTCATATGCTAATTTCTAAGCCCTTAAAGGCCGCCTCTTATCTCAGTGCATTTTTAACATTTGTACAGCTAGACAGTGCTAGTTCACGTGTGCTATATAGATAACATTGTGCTCACTCCCGTGGAGTTACCTAGGAGTCAGCACTGATAATACATATTGATAACGTATATCCCATTACAAATTATAACAAGCAATATGCATAGTTTATCAATTTTGTTATTATATGGCTTTATCCTTGTTGATATTTTTATCAAACACATGTTGTATATATCTTTTATTTTAAACTAGTCCTAAAGCCCGTTCACACGGGCCATTTTTTGCAGTACAGCGGTCCCACCCCTTGCGCTCTCTCCTTCCCCCTCTCTTTTGCTCTCTCTCTCTCCCCCTCTCTTTTACGCTCTCTCTCTCTCCCCCTCTCTTTTGTGCTCTCCCCCCTCTCTTTTGCTCTCTCTCCCCCATCTCTTTTGCTCTCTCTCCCCCCTCTCCTCTCTCCCCTCTTCTCTCTCTCTCTCTCTCTCTCTCTCTCCCCTCCTCTCTCTCCCCCCTCCTCTCTTTCCCCCCTCTCCTCTCTCTCTCTCTCCCCCCTTTCCTCTCTTTCCCCCCTCTCCTCTGTCCCTCCCTCCTCTCCCCCCCCTCCTCTCTCTCCCCCCATCTCCTCTCTCCCCCCCTCTCCTCTCTCCCCCCTCTCCTCTCTCTCTCCCCCCTCTCCTCTCTCTCTCACCTCCTCTCTCTCCCCTCATCTCTCTCCCCTCCTCTCTGTCTCTCTACCCTCTCTATCTCACAACAGCGCCCGGACACGCCCCCTTCACGTCCGGCCACGCCCCTTTCATGGTCATTCACGTCGGGCACGCCCCCTGCTCACGCCTGTCCACGCCCACTTCTGCCGCAGATGAGATCAGCTAGGGAGTAGGACTCAAAGGCCAGGTGTGTTTTTCCTCGTGCTCTCTCTACTGTGCATGACAGCTTCGGACAAACACACTTGGCCTTTTATATAATAGGATGGGATAGTAATCCCCTAATGACAACATTTTTATAATGATTAAAAATTAACTAACTTGTGGATTAGATGTAATTACTCATTTTCAATAACATTTCCTCATCTACAAAATATCTACTACTGCCAGTTGGATCATACAAATCATATCCAATCATATTAAATTAGCTTAGGGTGACCAGACCTCCCCATTTTCCAGGGACAGTCCCCGGACAGTTCCAGGGACAGTCCCTGGATTGAGGAAACTGTCCCCGGACAAATTATGTCCCCAGAAGCATCCGCTCCTGTTGGAGCCAAGCACCGGGTGGAAGTGATTTTTCACCTGAAAAGTTTACTTCTTCCCAGCAGTCTGCAGCTGGCAGGAAGCAGGAGGGTAGAACAGAGCTCCTGACTAGGCGATGACCAGGTAAGTGCATGGTAAGAGGGAGGGGGGGATGGACATTAAATAATATACTGTATATATACAGAACAAGGCTTGCTGGGTGGAATTGTAAACAACAGAGATGAAGATTAGGTGGGTAGCCTTCACCCCTTCCTTTCTCGCACAACCTTCTAACCTAACTATATAATTTGTGTGTATTTAAACATTGGCTTGCCATTCATATCAGGTAATGATTATGACATGGTAGTCATATCCCAAAAAATTTGAAGTATTTTTTTTATCTCATGGACGAAATGTGAGAAATAACATATATATCATACAATCACTCCATAAACACATACTATATACACTGCATATATAATTTGAGGAAAATATGCTAATAAAATAGTTTTTTACCATTTGCCAATAAAATAAAAAAATGTCCCCGGATTTCATTTTAAAAATCTGGTCACCTTAGCTTACACCCAATTATATGTGTTTATCTTGATGCTTGGCTAAGACTGCTTAAAGTAAAAGATAAGCATTTAGAAGATTTTTCCTAATGTGCCTTTTATACAGGACTCGGGCAGGATTATCCCCTTAGCCTTGTCGCACAATACATTTATTTTGTATGATTTTTATAAATGTTATTGTGCACTTTTGTAATGTATGCATCTCCTTCCCATACGAAAGTTCAGTATATGCTCCTTAGCTATACACCCTGTTTTCAGGGTAGAAAGTGGCTTTATTGAAATCCACCAGGGAAATAGAAGGGCTGGAGAGCATTCTTATAGAATCTCACAAGCCCAGAGAGCTTTAGAGAACTGGCCCCTTAGTGCCAAAATATTTTCTGATATTTGATTTGCAATGACACATACAGAAGATTAAATTATTCATTTTTTAAAACTCAATGCAGAATCCCAAGAATAAGCTCCAAATTATGGATACAACAAATTTAAAAAGATCAATTACAATAACACATTAATTTAGGTGAACAAATAAAGCTATAACACAATTAATGCTTACCTGATTAATTCTTTTCTCTTCCATAACATACAGGATATATTTCCCACCACCAGGAGGAGATCAGGAACCCATACAAGAGCTTTAAAACACTCCCATCTCTCTATAGTTTTATGTATAGCCGAGTAGAGAATAGGAAAGAAAAGTAGGAATGGCAAAGCAGGATTTATAGAGGTGTAATTAGAACTGCGGTCGGGGCCTGTGGACCATCATCGTTCCGAAAGAAAATAATTTATCAGGTAAACATAAATTTTGTTTTCTTCCCAGAGTTTGTACAAACTAGATTTTTTTCTAAACACTTTAGTTGCTTGGAGAACTACAGAGCTCTAACTGCATCCAGATTATGTAACAATCTTTCTTTAGAGTTAGTAGGGTCTGGACAAAGAGAAGGAAAAACAATTTCTTGAATTATATCATCAGCTGAAATCACCTTTGGAAGAAGATCATATTTAGTACGCAGTACAGCCTTATCCTTGTGAAAAATAAAAAAAATGGAGGATTACAGGATAATGGACAACTCAGAAACTCTTTTGGCAGAAGAGATAGCTAAAAAGAAAAAAGACCTTCTAAGACAACAACTTAATGTCTATGGAGTGCATTGGTTCAAAGGAAGGTCCCTGAAGAGCTGAAAGAACTAGGTTCAAATTCCATGGAGGAGAAATAGGTCTTACAACTGGCCTAATTCTAGCTAATGCCTGAACAAACATCTGAACATCAGGAAATTTAGCCAACTTCTTATGAAAAAGAACAGATGAAGCTGAAATTTGACCCTTCAGGAAACTAGCTGATAAATCCTTATCAAGGCCCCCTTTTAAGAACTGAAGGACTTAACCAAGAATATTCCTTAGAAGAGCACTACACAAAATATGCTTTCCATATTTTGTGGTAAATCCTTTGAGTCACAGGTTTTCTAGAGTATCGATTACAGAGTCTGAAAATCCATGATGTCTCAAAACTTGGAGTTCATACCGTAAAACTGATCTGAGATCCTAATGGAAAAGAGGACCTTGTGATAATAGGTCTTGTCTCAGAGGAAGACACAATGGAGGTGATGTTGACATCTATACTAGGTCCGCATACCATGTCCTGTGAAACCAGGCTGGAGAAATT
The DNA here is from genome assembly GCF_027579735.1 of Bombina bombina. NCBI lineage: Eukaryota > Metazoa > Chordata > Amphibia > Anura > Bombinatoridae > Bombina > Bombina bombina. The sequence goes on along the minus strand of NW_026512998.1, from coordinate 16,352 downwards.
AATATTACTAATGCTGACTCCTGTTTGAACAGAGAAATGGCTCTCGTCAGAAAAACAAATGGAGGAAACAGGTATGTTAGATGGTTTTCCCATGGACATACTAAGGCATCTATAATGTGTGCCCTTGGATCTCTTGATCTTGCACAATACTTTGAAATGTTGCGATTTAAGTGTGAAGTTGTCAGATCTATTTGATTACCAGTTGATTGAACACATCCTGATGGAGAGACCATTCTCCTGGCTGGACTGATTGATGGCTGAGATAGTCTGCTTCCCAATTGTTCACACCCTGTATGTGAATCGCTGATAGGGAGCATTGATTCCTCTCTGCGCAGGACAGAATTTGAGAGACTTACTGCATTGCCAGTGGACTGCGGGTACCTAATTAAAGATTGATATAGGCTACCGCTGTGATATTGCCCGGCTAAAAACTGATACATTTATCCTGCTTCAACAGAGGCCATGCTTGAAGAGCTTGAAGAATCGCTGGAAGTTCAAGAATGTTTATTTGTAACCTTGCCTCTAAAGGAGACCAAACTTATTGCGCCTTTTGAGAATTCCGGACTGTCCCCAGCCTTGCATCTTTTGTGACAATGGCTCATAACGCATGAAAAAAAGATGCCCCGGGGGTCAAAGAAGGATTTTGTGCCTTTTAAGACAGAGATTGTCTGACAGATGTATCCAGAGCTATTTGTTGCTCCAAATATAGATAATTATTTGGCAACTGACTGAGCATGGATAGTTGAAGGGGACATAAGTGAAAGCAGGCAAAAGGAACTGTGTCTGAAGCGACCACCATAAGACCCACTACCTCCATGCACTGAGCTACTCAGCAGGGACAGACATGCTCTCTTGAGTTTTAATCTGTGTGGTTCCATCAGGAACAGAGGCATATAGACTGAATCTATTATGACTCCCTTGTAGCAGAATATAACAAGCTTTTGGGAACACTGATCTTCCAACCATGGTTCTGGAGAAATAATAGAAGCTTGCAAGTGTAAATGGTTGCTAATGACAGAGAAGGAGCTTGCACCAGTATGTCATCCAGCTATGGTGCAATTGAGATCTCCGACCTCTGATCACTGCTAACAGGGCATCTAACACCTTTGTGAAGATGCGTGAAGCTGTAGCTAGACTAAACAGAAGAGTGACAAACTGGTAGTGTTTGCCCATGTAAGCAAACCTCAGGAACTGATAGTTATCCCTGTGGATGGGAATGTGCAGGTATGCAACCTTGAGGTCTATTGTAGTCATAAATTGGCCCTGTTGTATTAAGGGCAATATAGTGTGAATGGTTTCCTTCTTAAAAAGTAGAAACCCTGACAAACATGTTTAATGTCTTTTGGTCAAAGACAGGTCTGAGGGTCGCCTTTATTCTTTGGGACAATAAACAGATTGGAGTAAAAACGTTTACCCTGTTGAGGTACAGGTACTGGGATTATTACCCCCATATCCTCTATTTCCCAAACACACTATAAAAAGGCAGCAGCCTTTGACTGAAATTTGGGAACATGAGACAGAAGGAACCACCCTCGAGGATGTCTGGACTTGAAGCCTATCCAATAACCCTGAGAAATTATGTTTTGAACCCAGGGGTCCTGGACTGACCTGCACCAGGCTTCCTGAAAAAAACTCAGTCTGCCCCTACCAGAACATATTCTGGTTTGGGGGCACACCTTCATGTTGATTTAGTGTTGTTGTTGGACTTTTTCAATGCTTGAACTTTGACGATGAAGAACCAGGTTTCTTAGGATCTCCTGAGGAGCAAAAGGAACAAAACTAATTTCCTCTTCTATTCTTTTCTTTGGATATTTTTATCCAGGGGAAGAAAAGCTCCTTTCACACCAGTGACTGTCTTAATAATGGAGTCCAAGTCTGAACTGAATAGAAAGTCTTCCCTTGGAAGGAAAGAGTCATCAGTCTATTTTTAGAGATCATGTCTGCTGACCAAGATTTTAACCATAAGGATCTCCTTGCCAGCACTGCTATAGACATATTTTTGTCATTGATCTTAATAATTTCCATTACCGCATCGCTTATGAATTCTTGACACATTTTAAGTGCTTTAATGCAGTTCAGTAAATCCTCAGTATAGGAATTGTCTGCCACCATGTTGGCTAGGGAATCACCCCATAGTGTTCCTGCTGCAGCCACACAGGTGAGAGAAACAGCTGGACTAATTAAAAGGCCTGTTTGAATAAAGTGTTTCCTTAAGAAGACTCTAATTTGTGGTCCATTGGGTCTCTAAACAAAGTGCTATCCTCTACAGGGATAGTCATACATTTGCCGAGAGAGGAAACAGCACCATCAAACTTAGGGATTGTTTCCCACACTTCCACATACTGTTCTGGAATGGGGTACATTTTCCTAAATCTTGTGGAAGGGGCGAAAGGTACGCCTGGGTTTTTCCATTCCTTAGCATTTAATCAGAGAGCAAATCAAGGACTGGAAACACCTGTGATATTTCTGGCGGAGCTTTGAAAACAATATTTAACTGATTAACAGGTTTGCGGATATGCTCCACCTTAAATCTAAAGGCATGGTCATATTCAGGCACAGGCTCCTGTTAATCTGATGACACGTCCCCATCAAAACTAGATATATTTGCATCCTCAGAGTCAGAGCTCTGTAAGAGAGCAGGAGTTTGGGGTTTATGGAAAGGATTTTGCACATTAACCTCATGAGACTGAGATAAATCCCCAGATGTACGATTTTGCTTGGGGATTGCCGCCAAACAATCTGTCACAATATTATACATGCTGCTTTTACATTCAGGAGTAAAATCAGTAAAGTCCCGCTGAGTGACAAGTATTGGGCATTTGATTTGGTGACCTGGCATACTGGAACAGATTTGCAAAATAAACAAATATATGTGGCTAGAGGGATATCAGAAACTGACTTCTCTAAAGAAATATTAGTGAGGACAGAAACATTTTGTTCCATATTTGTACTTATATAACAGTATACAATGACACCTTAAATAATAAACAGTACAGAGGAAACCTGGTAGAGAGCATTCTACACTATAATAACACCCCCTAAGACACTTGTACAATCTCCCAATGTTGTAAATTTAACAAGGCCCAAGAAGTAAGTGAAGCCGGCCTAAAACACCTCCTAGGAGCTCCTGTACAGGTTAGAATATGTTAAAGATTGGGCCCCAACTGATTCTGTTAAAATCTAGTCACAGACTCTCCAGATAGCTGAGAAAAAAGCCTGCAAACAAAAGGGGGTGGGGCTTCCACCAGGAGCAGAGCCAGTGACTTGACAATAAAAAACACTTTTGAATGTTTAAAAGTAAAATAAACTGTACCAAGCATAATAACCCTATATCCCTGATAAAATATGTTCCCCTGCCTAACCAGAACCTGCACTACTACACCGCATCATGCATGAAGCTATTGCCGGCTCACTTAAAGGGCCATAAACATAATTTTATAAAGTGCTCAAAACATCCCAATTGGCTGCCAGGGGGTTAAAAAGGGTAAGAGGCGTCCCTAATAGTGTCCCCAAGGCTGGTAGAATTGTTAGGAACATGATATGGAGAGAAAATTGTGTTATGGGGAGCGCAGGTTACGTCTCCTGGCTATGCTGTACCTGTGACTAAGTACCTACAAATATCCCCTGGGCTGTGTCTGTGCTGTGTAAAGACACTTACCTTACGCATCACCCCTCCACTGGCTAAAAAGGCATATCCTCTATGTCAATGCAGTTGCAGCAGTATCCAGTAGAGAGCCCATCTAGTGCAGGTATCGAGTACTGCAGAGGATTGCAGTAGGAAATACCAAAGTCCCACAGGGGAGTCCCTGCGAACCCTGGGGGTAGTTATGTTTGAAGTCCCATTATGGAAATGCTTTGCACAGGTAATTACTGTGTCCCTGTATCATTCAGGTGCAGTGAAAAGTCTTTTTTTGTCTTCTTTGTAAATGATATTCCCCAGGGACTCTGGGTCTTACATAGATCTGTGCACCCAATTTGTAATCCATAAGCAAGTAGCTGGGTTTTAAAGCTCTTGTATGGGTTCTTGACCTCCTTCTGGTGGTTGGGAAACATATCACATATGTTAAATCTCTCAACTCACTTCATGCAGCTAGAAGACTCTTTCATAGTTTCTATAGCTACTGGTGACCAAGTTCAGCTCTTGATTGATGGACAGTGCACTCTGTTACTTATACAAGTATCTGAGTGAATGGAGTGAGCCGTTAAAAGTAATGTTTTATTCTATTCAAGTTTTAAAAAAACCCTGCACAATATATAGTACATTGATAATGAACATGCATATAGATGATCTTGCTGAATAAATTATTTATAGTATTTAAAATCACTAGAATGTCCCTATAAAAACATATTTTTGGTATATACAGTATATGTACTTGGAACAAATGGTATTCATAAAACATTTTCTCTTCTCTTCCCTACTGTTTTCTTAACAATAAATCACAAAAGTCACAAATTATGCCTCAAAAATAGATTTAAAAGAAATTTTCTGCAAAAAGCCATTATTTTTAAATCCAATTTCTGGATGGCTATTTCTATGGATGAAGACCTATTTTGGAACTTTTTAAAAAAAACATATACTTTTATACAGTTTAACCAGGTCTGTGGGGTAGCTTGGCTTTGACAACCAGATAATAGTGATTTTAAGTTTAGTAAGTACAGAAAATCATTCTGTTTTCTTGGCAATTTTATGACAATACAGCTCCAAAAGTAGTTTAAGAAGACATACACATTCGTGGGGTTAAAAGAGGTCTGTGGAGTAGCTTTGTTTTGTAAATCAGCCATTTGTGATTTTGAGTTTAGCAAGTAGAAAATCATTCTGCTGTCATAGTAATTTTGAGTCAATACTGCTCTAAGGAATGGCTTTACAGCATCATAGGAGCAGCTGCACAGCAAAACAAAGAGGCATACAGCACCACAGCAGTAGAAGAGCTGAAAAAGAAGCAAGGCAGCAGAGGAGCTACTGGGCATGATGGGATATGACACCTAAGTCACAAGAAGATGTGGGGGTAGGCCTAATACCATGGAAAAGACACTAATTGGTGCAGCAGAAGTGGAACAAATCGGCAGGTGGGCACCCAGTGCTGCACAGGAGAGTGGGACACAGTAGTATTTTTTTCCAAATAATTTTTCTTTATCTTCCAAATATGACATAATACAGAACAGGAGGAGCAGAGTTTTTATAAGTATCATGCAAAAGAGATGTAGAAAGCATACTGGTTAGTCTTCAATATACATACAGAACCGTGTCCCTCACAACATAAATCTTCTGAAAGCTGAAAGAGAATGCAAAAGAATGTCTCATATACGATAACTAAAGGAAAACAGAATAAAAATAATGAGAAGATAGCAATGAATGTAAGACCTCAATAAAAAAAGATATCCAAATAGAGTTCTAGATAGGGTGAGAAACTCTCCCTGAAATGTTATATTGCTGGGAAACCCGATTTAGAATATGCAGAGGTAGTTTAGATAGAGGAGCTATGATATGCTGTAGTTTTTGTGAAACACTAGGATTTACAATTGGAACAAATAAAGGGGACTTTCAGTAATGAAGTATAAAATACTTTATGCTGAAAGCTCCTTTATTTGTTGAAAGCTTCACTGCACTGAGCTGCTCAGGCAGTTCACGGCAGAACGCTATTTGCTGTGAGGTGAAGTTTCCACCTCTTAGCAAGTAGCAACTGGCGCCAAGCCGGATAGCGGGCACGGCTATTGGCTAAGAGGTAGAAACATCACCTTCATGACTGAAAGTCCACTTTATTTGTTCCAATTGTAAATCTTAGCATTTGTGAAACTCTAGGATTTACAATCACTTTAAATACAGCTAAATTATTTTTAACATTGACAGCGGTACTGTCTGGGTCTAGTAGTTATTCTACACCAGATAACAATTTATGGTTGCATTTTAATTATACTTTGTGAGTATTAAAACAGGTGTTTAAAATAAGCACCTGAATTACTGGTAGTGGTCTGCGCTGTAAGCACCATTTAGTACAGCTGTCATGCAAGTGATTCTAATATATAGGGGCATATTTATCAAGCTCCTGCTCTGAGCAGGCGGACAGACATTGCCGGAAATCAACCCGATTGAGTACGATCGGGTTGATTGACACCCCCCTGCTGGTGGCCCATTGGCCGCGAGTCTGCAGGGGGCGGCGTTGCACCAGAAGCTCTTGTGAGCTAATGGTGCAATGCTGAATACGGCGAGCGTATTGCTCGCCGTATTCAGCAAGGTCTGGTGGACCTGATCCGCACTGTCGGATCAGGTCCGCCAGACCTTGATAAATAGGTATTAAAGTATGGTATGCAGTTATTAGCCCTTATCATAGTATAATATAAACATTAAGGATACTCTGATCCAGATATTGCTAATTAAGTATATCTTAATTGAAGTTGTATAAAGATTCAAACGAATACTCTCTTAGTGACACAGTCACAATCCACTATTATATTGGTACATATTTGCCAGATGGTTTATACTGATTAAAATCATGTTTGGTATAGGCTGCTGGTAGTCTCTATTGTAAACTCTGTCAGATGCAGTCACCACACACCTGCTTAGCTGGAGCCACCATCTATAAGTGATTGATTATTAATGATAATAAAAATAATAGTTCCCTTAGTTAATAAGAGCACCCATATGCCCTCATAATCTCCAACGCGTTTCACTCGCCCTCTTATCTCAGTTCTTTTGACAGAGATGCATTTTAGCCAGTCAGTGCTGACTCTGAAATAATTCCAAGCGAGTGAGCACAATGTTTATCTATATGACACACGTGAACTAACAGTGTCTAACTGCCAAAATGCACTGAGAGGCAGATCAATGGCTTAAAAGTTAGCATATGAGCATACCTAGGTTTAGCTTTCCATAAAGAATACCAAGAGAGCAAAGCAAATTTGATGATAAAAGTAAATTGAAAAGTTGTTAAATTGCATGCCCTATCTGAATCATGAAAGTTTAATTTTGACTAGCCTGTCCCTTTAAGTATAATCCCCACATCTGCCCACAATGGACTCAGTGGGAGCTCAATATCTTCCATAAGAGTCTCAACCACATTGTATTTCTACCTATCTGGTTTCAATAAAGAATTCTAAGGGGTCGATTTATGAAGCAGCGGATGCTGCTTCCAACCCACTCCGCTTCAGTTCTGCCTGAAGCGGAAGTTAAGAAGCAGCGGTCCTAAGACTGCTGCTCCTTAACTCGTCCGCCACCTCTGAGGTGGTTGACAGCAATCAGCCAGATTGAATACGATCGGGTTGATTGACACCCCCTGCTAACGACCGATTGGCCGCAAATCTGCAGGGGGCGGTATTGCACCAGCAGTTCACAAGAACTGCTGGTGCAATGATAAATGACGACAGCGGCATTTATCAATGTGTGGCGGACATGATACGCTACATCGTATCATGTCTGACAACACAATAATAAATTTACCCCTGAATATCAATAGGGAATAAAGTGCACCCATCTGATCCAGTCATGGCAAAACCAATATTTGCACTTACATGGCAGAATGTGGACTGCTTCTACATGGCTACCAGTATTGCGTTCTAATATAGTCACTGCCCAGAAGCTCCCCAACATTAGAGGTGGTAAAGACAAACACTGTGGGGGACTTCAACAATGCCTAGAATAAGCATAAGGCTATCCTAAAAACTAAATAAGATTTAAAGAATTTGGGGCAGATTTGTTAAGCCTATGGGTCTTATCTGCCTTCAGTAAAACTGTCGGCTAGATTACAAGTTGTGCGTTAGGGTTAAAAAGCAGCGTTGAGAGGTCCCAATGCTGCGTTTTAACGCTCGCTGGTATTACGAGTCTTGAAATGACAGGCTTACCGCGTATCCTATATTTTCAATGGGACTTGCATAGCGACGAGTCTAACCAAAAGTGAGCGGTAGACCCTCTCCTGTCAAGACTGATACCGCATTTAAAAGTCAGTAGTTAAGAGTTTTACACTACAACGCCGAAGCATAAAACTCTTAACTAAAGTGCTTAAAAGTACACTAACACCCATAAACTACCTATTAACCCCTAAACCGAGGCTCCCCCACATCGCAAACACTAAAATAAATGTTTTATCCCCTAATCTGCCGAACCGGACATTGCCACCACTAGAATAAATATATTAACCCCTAAACCGCCGGAACTCCCGCATCGCAAACACTAGTTAAATATTATTAACCCCTAATCTGCCTGCCCTAACATCGCTGACACCTACTTACATTTATTAACCTCTAATCTGCTGCCCCCAACGTCGCCGCAACTATAATAAAGCTATTAACCCCTAAACCTAAGTCTAACCATAAACCTAACACCCCCTAACTGAAATATAATTTAAATAAATCTAAATAAAATTACTCTCATTAACTAAATTATTCCTATTTAAAACTAAATACTTACCTGTAAAATAAACCCTAAGATAGCTACAATATAACTAATATTTACATTGTATCTAGTTTAGGGTTTATTTTTATTTTACAGACAACTTTGTATTTATTTTAACTAGGTACAATAGTTATTAAATAGTTATTAACTATTTAATAACTACCTAGTTAAAATAGAGACAAATTTACCTGTAAAATACAACCTAACCTATGTTACAATTACACCTAACACTACACTATAATTAAAATAATTACCTAAACTAAATACAATTAAATACAATTAAATAAAATTATCTAAAGTACAAAAAACAAACACTAAATTACAGAAAATAATAAAATATTTACAAGAATTTTAAACTAATTACACCTACTCTAATCCCTCTAACAAAATAAAAAAGCCCTACCCTACACTAAATTACAAATAGCCCTTAAAAGGGCCTTTTGCGGAGCATTGCCCCAAAGTAATCAGCTCTTTTACCTGTAAAAAAAAGTACAATACCCCCCCCAACATTAAAACCCACCACCCACACACCCAACCCTACTCTAAAACCCACCCAATACCCCCTTAATAAAACCTAACACTACCCCTTGAAGATCACCCTACATTGAGAAGTCTTCACCCAACTGGGCCGAAGTCCTCAACAAAGCCGGGTGAAGTGGTCCTCCACACGGGCAGAAGTCTTCATCCAACCTGGGAAGAAGAGGTCCTCCATATGGGCAGAAGTCTTCATCCAGACGGCATCTTCTATCTTCATCCATCCGGCACAGAGCGGCTCCATCTTCAAGACATCCGATGCGGAGCATCCTCTTCAAACGACGTCCAATTGAAAAATGAAGGTTCCTTTAAATGACGTCATCCAAGATGGCGTCCCTTCAATTCCGATTGGCTGATAGAATTCTATCAGCCAATCAGAATTAAGGTAGAAAAAATCCTATTGGCTGATTCAATCAGCTAATAGGATTGAAGTTCAAAAGTGTGCAGGAGGGCCGTCTGTTCATCTTGGGCAGCACAAAAGCCGTGGCACATACTGATGGCATATGAAATAGTACATACAACTATTCTAGAACATAAATAGTTCAGAGCAGTGAGCAGGATAAGTGGCACTTTGTGGTAAGTTAACTATAGTGCGCTAGAACAAAGTATCAGTGGCAATGGCCTATTCTTTCCCCAGTGTCTGACAATCAGTACCCAGGAAATATAAAGTTGGAAAGTCTAGAACACTAAACATTCTTCTCATCCCAGTAAATTAAAGGGCCATTAAACCCCAAAAAAATATTTCATCATCAGCCAATAGGATTTTTTCTACCTTAATTCCGATTGGCTGATAGAATTCTATCAGTCAATCGGAATTGAAGGGACGCCATCTTGGATGACGTCACTTAAAGGAACCGTCATTTAGTAAGAAGACGTTGAAAGAAGAGGATGCTCCGCGTCGGATGTCTTGAAGATGGACCCGCTCCACGCCAGATGGATGAAGATAGAAGATGCCGTCTGGATGAAGACTTCTGCCCGTCTGGAGGACCTCTTCTTCCCAGCTTTGATGAAGACTTCTACCCGTCTGGAGGACCACTTCGCCCGGCTTCGTTGAGGACTTCGGCCCGGTTGGGTGAAGACTTCTCAAGATAGGGTGATCTTCAAGGGGTTAGTGTTAGGTTTTATTAAGGGGGGATTGGGTGGGTTTTAGAGTAGGGTTGGGTGTGTGGGTGGTGGGTTTTAATTTTGGGGGGTATTGTACTTTTTTTTACAGGTAGAAGAGCTGATTACTTTGGGGCAATGCCCTGCAAATGGCCCTTTTAAGGGCTATTTGTAATTTAGTATAGGGTAGGGCTTTTTATTATTTTGAGGGGCTTTTTTATTTTATTGGGTGAAGAGATTAGGTGTAATTAGTTTAAAAAACTTGTAATTATTTTGTTATTTTCTGTAATTTAGTGTTTTTTTTTTTTGTACTTTAGATAATTGTATTTAATTGTAGTTAATTTAGGGAATTAATTTAATTATAGTGTAGTGTTAGGTGTAATTGTAACTTAGGTTAGGTTTTATTTTACAGGTAAATTTGACTTTATTTTAACTAGGTAGTTATTAAATAGTTAATAACTATTTAATAACTATTCTACCTAGTTAAAATAAATACAAAGTTGCCTGTAAAATAAAAATAAATCCTAAGATAGCTACAATGTAACTATTAGTTATATTGTAGCTATCTTAGGGTTTATTTTATAGGTAGGTATTTAGTTTTAAATAGGAATAATTTAGTTAATTGTAGTTATTTTATTTAGATTTATTTAAATTATATTTAAGTTAGGGAGTGTTAGGGTTAGACTTAGGTTTAGGGGTTAAGAACTTTAATATAGGACGTTATATTAATAGTAGTAGGGCGCGTTGAGGGAGGCAGATTAGGGGTTAATAATATTTAACTAGTGTTTGCGATGCGGGAGTTCCGGCGGTTTAGGGGTTAATATATTTATTCTAGTGGTGGCAATGTCCGGTTCGGCAGATTAGGGGATAAAACATTTATTTTAGTGTTTGCGATGGGGGAGCCTCGGTTTAGGGTTAATAGGTAGTTTATGGGTGTTAGTGTACTTTTAAGCACTTTTAGTTAAGAGTTTTATGCTTCGGCGTTGTAGTGTAAAACTCTTAACTACTGACTTTTAAATGCGGTATCAGTCTTGACAGGAGAGGGTCTACCGCTCACTTTTGGTTAGACTCGTCGCTATGCAAGTCCATTGAAAATATAGGATACGCGGTAAGCCTGTCATTTCAAGACTCGTAATACCAGCGAGCGTTAAACGCAGCATTGGGACCTCTCAACGCTGCTTTTTAACCCTAAGCACAACTTGTAATCTAGCCGACAGTTTTATGAAGGCAGATAAGACCCATAGGCTTAACAAATCTGCCCAATTCTTTAAATTTATTTAGTTTTTAGGATAGCCTTATGCTTATTCTAGGCATTGTTGAAGTCCCCACAGTGTTTGTCTTTACCACCTCTAATGTTGGGGAGCTCTGGGCAGTGACTATATTAGAACGCAATACTGGTAGCCATGTAGAAGCAGTCCACATTCTGCCATGTAAGTGCAAATATTGGTTTTGCCATGACTGGATCAGATGGGTGCACTTTATTCCCTATTGATATTCAGGGTGTAAATTTATTATTGTGTGTCAGACATGTTACGATGTAGCGTATCATGTCCGCCCACTCATTGATAAATGCCGCTGTCGTCATTTATCATTGCACCAGCAGTTCTTGTGAACTGCTGGTGCAATACCGCCCCTGCAGATTTGCGGCCAATCGGTCGTGTTAGCAGGGGGTGTCAATCAACCCGATCGTATTCAATCTGGCTGATTGCTGTCAACCACCTCAGAGGTGGCGGACGAGTGATAAGGAGCAGCGTCTTAGGACCGCTGCTTCTTAACTTCCGCTTCAGGCAGAACTGAAGCGGAGTGGGTTGGAAGCAGCATCCGCTGCTTCATAAATCGACCCCTTAGAATTCTTTATTGAAACCAGATAGGTAGAAATACAATGTGGTTGAGACTCTTATGGAAGATATTGAGCTCCCACTGAGTCCATTGTGGGCAGATGTGGGGATTATACTTAAAGGGACAGGCTAGTCAAAATTAAACTTTCATGATTCAGATAGGGCATGCAATTTAACAACTTTTCAATTTACTTTTATCATCAAATTTGCTTTGCTCTCTGGTATTCTTTATGGAAAGCTAAACCTAGGTATGCTCATATGCTAACTTTTTAAGCCATTGATCTGCCTCTCAGTGCATTTTGGCAGTTAGACACTGTTAGTTCACGTGTGTCATATAGATAAACATTGTGCTCACTCGCTTGGAATTATTTCAGAGTCAGCACTGACTGGCTAAAATGCATCTCTGTCAAAGAACTGAGATAAGAGGGCGAGTGAAACGCGTTGGAGATTATGAGGGCATATGGGTGCTCTTATTAACTAAGGGAACTATTATTTTTATTATCATAATAATCAATCATTATAGATGTTGGCTCCAGCTAAGCATGTGTGTGGTGACTGCATCTGACAGAGTTTACAATAGAGACTACCAGCAGCCTATACCAAACATGATTTTAATCAGTATAAACCATCTGGCAAATATGTACCAATTAATAGTGGATTGTGACTGTGTCACTAAGAGAGTATTCGTTTGAATCTTTATACAACTTCAATTAAGATATACTTAATTAGCAATATCTGGATCAGAGTATCCTTAATGTTTATATTATACTATGATAAGGGCTAATAACTGCATACCATACTTTAATACCTATTTATCAAGGTCTGGCGGACCTGATCCGACAGTGCGGATCAGGTCCACAGACCTTGCTGAATACGGCGAGCAATACGCTCGCCGTATTCAGCATTGCACCATTAGCTCACAAGAGCTTCTGGTGCAACGCCGCCCCCTGCAGACTCGCGGCCAATGGGCCACCAGCAGGGGGGTGTCAATCAACCCGATCGTACTCAATCGGGTTGATTTCCGGCAATGTCTGTCCGCCTGCTCAGAGCAGGAGCTTGATAAATATGCCCCTATATATTAGAATCACTTGCATGACAGCTGTACTAAATGGTGCTTACAGCGCAGACCACTACCAGTAATTCAGGTGCTTATTTTAAACACTGTTTTAATACTCACAAAGTATAATTAAAATGCAACCATAAATTGTTATCTGGTGTAGAATAACTACTAGACCCAGACAGTACCGCTGTCAATGTTAAAAATAATTTAGCTGTATTTAAAGTGATTGTAAATCCTAGAGTTTCACAAATGCTAAGATTTACAATTGGAACAAATAAAGTGGACTTTCAGTCATGAAGGTGATGTTTCTACCTCTTAGCCAATAGCCGTGCCCGCTATCCGGCTTGGCGCCAGTTGCTACTTGCTAAGAGGTGGAAACTTCACCTCACAGCAAATAGCGTTCTGCCGTGAACTGCCTGAGCAGCTCAGTGCAGTGAAGCTTTCAACAAATAAAGGAGCTTTCAGCATAAAGTATTTTATACTTCATTACTGAAAGTCCCCTTTATTTGTTCCAATTGTAAATCCTAGTGTTTCACAAAAACTACAGCATATCATAGCTCCTCTATCTAAACTACCTCTGCATATTCTAAATCGGGTTTCCAGCAATATAACATTTCAGGGAGAGTTTCTCACCCTATCTAGAACTCTATTTGGATATCTTTTTTTTGAGGTCTTACATTCATTGCTATCTTCTCATTATTTTTATTCTGTTTTCCTTTAGTTATCGTATATGAGACATTCTTTTGCATTCTCTTTCAGCTTTCAGAAGATTTATGTTGTGAGGGACACGGTTCTGTATGTATATTGAAGACTAACCAGTATGCTTTCTACATCTCTTTTGCATGATACTTATAAAAACTCTGCTCCTCCTGTTCTGTATTATGTCATATTTGGAAGATAAAGAAAATTATTTGGAAAAAAATACTACTGTGTCCCACTCTCCTGTGCAGCACTGGGTGCCCACCTGCCGATTTGTTCCACTTCTGCTGCACCAATTAGTGTCTTTTCCATGGTATTAGGCCTACCCCCAATCTTCTTGTGACTTAGGTGTCATATCCCATCATGCCCAGTAGCTCCTCTGCTGCCTTGCTTCTTTTTCAGCTCTTCTACTGCTGTGGTGCTGTATGCCTCTTTGTTTTGCTGTGCAGCTGCTCCTATGATGCTGTAAAGCCATTCCTTAGAGCAGTATTGACTCAAAAATTACTATGACAGCAGAATGATTTTCTACTTGCTAAACTCAAAATCACAAATGGTGATTTACAAAACAAAGCTACTCCACAGACCTCTTTTAACCCACGAATGTGTATGTCTTCTTAAACTACTTTTGGAGCTGTATTGTCATAAAATTGCCAAGAAAACAGAATGATTTTCTGTACTTACTAAACTTAAAATCACTATTATCTGGTTGTCAAAGCCAAGCTACCCCACAGACCTGGTTAAACTGTATAAAAGTATATGTTTTTTTTAAAAGTTCCAAAATAGGTCTTCAACCATAGAAATAGCCATCCAGAAATTGGATTTAAAAATAATGGCTTTTTGCAGAAATTTTTTTTAAATCTATTTTTGAGGCATAATTTGTGACTTTTGTGATTTATTGTTAAGAAAACAGTAGGGAAGAGAAGAGAAAATGTTTTATGAATACCATTTGTTCCAAGTACATATACTGTATATACCAAAAATATGTTTTTATAGGGACATTCTAGTGATTTTAAATACTATAAATAATTTATTCAGCAAGATCATCTATATGCATGTTCATTATCAATGTACTATATATTGTGCAGGGTTTTTTTAAAACTTGAATAGAATAAAACATTATTTTTAACGGCTCACTCCATTCACTCAGATACTTGTATAAGTAACAGAGTGCACTGTCCATCAATCAAGAGCTGAACTTGGTCACCAGTAGCTATAGAAACTATGAAAGAGTCTTCTAGCTGCATGAAGTGAGTTGAGAGATTTAACATATGTGATATGTTTCCCAACCACCAGAAGGAGGTCAAGAACCATACAAGAGCTTTAAAACCCAGCTACTTGCTTATGGATTACAAATTGGGTGCACAGATCTATGTAAGACCAGAGTCCCTGGGGAATATCATTTACAAAGAAGACAAAAAAAGACTTTTCACTGCACCTGAATGATACAGGGACACAGTAATTACCTGTGCAAAGCATTTCCATAATGGGACTTCAAAACATAACTACCCCCAGGGTTCGCAGGGACCCCTGTGGGACTTTGGTATTTCCTACTGCAATCCTCTGCAGTACTCGATACCTGCACTAGATGGGCTCTCTACTGGATACTGCTGCAACTGCATTGACATAGAGGATATGCCTTTTTAGCCAGTGGAGGGGTGATGCGTAAGGTAAGTGTCTTTACACAGCACAGACACAGCCCAGGGGATATTTGTAGGTACTTAGTCACAGGTACAGCATAGCCAGGAGACGTAACCTGCGCTCCCATAACACAATTTTCTCTCCATATCATGTTCCTAACAATTCTACCAGCCTTGGGGACACTATTAGGGACGCCTCTTACCCTTTTTAACCCCTGGCAGCCAATTGGGATGTTTTGAGCACTTTATAAAATTATGTTTATGGCCCTTTAAGTGAGCCGGCAATAGCTTCATGCATGATGCGGTGTAGTAGTGCAGGTTCTGGTTAGGCAGGGGAACATATTTTATCAGGATATAGGGTTATTATGCTTGGTACAGTTTATTTTACTTTTAAACATTCAAAAGTGTTTTTTATTGTCAAGTCACTGGCTCTGCTCCTGGTGGAAGCCCACCCCCTTTTGTTTGCAGGCTTTTTTCTCAGCTATCTGGAGAGTCTGTGACTAGATTTTAACAGAATCAGTTGGGGCCCAATCTTTAACATATTCTAACCTGTACAGGAGCTCCTAGGAGGTGTTTTAGGCCGGCTTCACTTACTTCTTGGGCCTTGTTAAATTTACAACATTGGGAGATTGTACAAGTGTCTTAGGGGGTGTTATTATAGTTAGAATGCTCTCTACCAGGTTTCCTCTGTACTGTTTATTATTTAAGGTGTCATTGTATATGTTATATAAGTACAATATGGAACAAAATGTTTCTGTCCTCACTAATATTTCTTTAGAGAAGTCAGTTTCTGTTATATCCCTCTAGCCACATATATTTGTTTATTTTGCAAATTGTTCCAGTATGCCAGGTCACCAAATCAAATGCCCAATACTTGTCACTCAGCGGGACTTTACTGATTTTACTCCTGAATGTAAAGCAGCATGTATAATATTGTGACAGATTGTTTGGCGGCAATCCCCAAGCAAAATCGTTACATCTGGGGATTTATCTCAGTCTCATGAGGTTAATGTGCAAACTCCTTTCCATAAAACCCCAAACTCCTGCTCTCTTACAGAGCTCTGACTCTGAGGATGCAAATATATCTAGTTTTGATG
>NW_026512997.1:0-36108 GCF_027579735.1 Bombina bombina | reverse complement strand
TTAAATGTAATCACATCAGGTTCTGCTTGTTGAGAAATTTTCCCTGAATCTGAAATTTCTCCCTCAGACAAAACCTCCCTGGCCCCCTCAGACTGGTGATGGGGCACTTCAGAACCAATATCATCAGCGTCCTCATGCTCTTCAGTATTTTCTAAAACAGAGCAGTCGCGCTTTCGCTGATAAGTGGGCATTTTGGCTAAAATGTTTTTGATAGAATTATCCATTACAGCCGTTAATTGTTGCATAGTAAGGAGTATTGGCGCACTAGATGTACTAGGGGCCTCCTGTGTGGGCAAGACTGGTGTAGACGAAGGAGGGGATGATGCAGTACCATGCTTACTCCCCTCACTTGAGGAATCATCTTGGGCATCATTTTCTCTAAATTTTGTGTCACATAAATCACATCTATTTAAATGAGAAGGAACCTTGGCTTCCCCACATACAGAACACAGTCTATCTGGTAGTTCAGACATGTTAAACAGGCATAAACTTGATAACAAAGTACAAAAAACGTTTTAAAATAAAACCGTTACTGTCACTTTAAATTTTAAACTGAACACACTTTATTACTGCAAATGTGAAAAAGTATGAAGGAATTGTTCAAAATTCACCAAAATTTCACCACAGTGTCTTAAAGCCTTAAAAGTATTGCACACCAAATTTGGAAGCTTTAACCCTTAAAATAACGGAACCGGAGCCGTTTTAATATTTAACCCCTTTACAGTCCCTGGTATCTGCTTTGCTGAGACCCAACCAAGCCCAAAGGGGAATACGATACCAAATGACGCCTTCAGAAAGTCTTTTCTATGTATCAGAGCTCCTCACACATGCATCTGCATGTCATGCTTCCCAAAAACAAGTGCACAATAGAGGCGCGAAAATGAGACTCTGCCTATGATTAGGGAAAGCCCCTAGAGAATAAGGTGTCCAATACAGTGCCTGCCGGTTATTTTACATAATTCCCAAGATTAAAATAATTCCTCAAGGCTATGGAGTTTAAAATATGCTTATATATAAATCGTTTTAGCCCAGAAAATGTCTACAGTCTTAAAAGCCCTTGTGAAGCCCTTTTTTTCTTTATGTAATAAAAATGGCTTACCGGATCCCATAGGGAAAATGACAGCTTCCAGCATTACATCGTCTTGTTAGAATGTGTCATACCTCAAGCAGCAAAAGTCTGCTCACTGTTTCCCCCAACTGAAGTTAATTCCTCTCAACAGTCCTGTGTGGAAACAGCCATCGATTTTAGTAACGGTTGCTAAAATCATTTTCCTCTTACAAACAGAAATCTTCATCACTTTTCTGTTTCAGAGTAAATAGTACATACCAGCACTATTTTAAAATAACAAACTCTTGATTGAAGAATAAAAACTACAGTTAAACACTAAAAAACTCTAAGCCATCTCCGTGGAGATGTTGCCTGTACAACGGCAAAGAGAATGACTGGGGAAGGCGGAGCCTAGGAGGGATCATGTGACCAGCTTTGCTGGGCTCTTTGCCATTTCCTGTTGGGGAAGAGAATATCCCACAAGTAAGGATGACGCCGTGGACCGGACACACCTATGTTGGAGAAACATCTTTTTGAAAGCAGGAGGGGGAGAGAACGGCACACCTCGTCTATCCCATTCCTTAGTAATAATTTCCAAAAACCTCTTAGGGACTGGAAAAGCATCAGTGTAAACAGGCACTGCAAAGTATTTGTCCATTTTACACAATTTCTCTGGAACCACAATGAGGTCACAGTCATCCAGAGTCGCTAAAACCTCCCTAAGCAATAAGCGGAGGTGTTCAAGCTTAAATTTAAACGCTGTCATTTCAGAATCAGACTGAAGTAACGCCTTCCCTGAGTCTGAAATGTCACCCACAGATAGAAGCTCACCTGCCTCTGCTTCTGAGTATTGTGAGCGTATATCGGACACAGGCAATAAAGCATCAGAAAGCTCTGTATTAGTTCTAGCCCAAGAGCTGTCTTGCTTTCCTTGTAGCCCTGGCAGTTTAGAGAATACCTCTGTGAGGGTAGCATTCATAACTGCCGCCATGTCCTGTAAGGTAAAAGAATTGGATGCGCTAGATGTACTTGGCGTCACTTGAGCGGGAGTTATAGGTTCTGACACATGGGGAGAGTTAGATGGCATAATCTCCCTCTTTTCAGTCAGAGAATCCCCTGGAGATAAATCTTTAAGCGCCATAATATAGTCTTTATAGTTTATAGAAATTTCAGTACATTTGGTACACATTCTAAGAGGGGGTTCCACCATGGCTTCCAAACATATTGAACAATTGGTTTCCTCTATGTCAGACATGTTTAACAGACTAGTAATGAGACAAGCAAGCTTGGAAAACTTTAATAAAGGTGAAACAGCAATTAAACAAAAACGTTACTGTGCCTTTAAGAGAAAAAAAAACTAGCACTTAAACGGCAAAACAGTGTAAAAATACAGTAAAGTCTTTGAAATTTTTACAGTGTGAGTAAGGGACTAAAGCAACATTGCACCCACTTGCAAATGGAGGATTAACCCCTTAGGCCCCAAACCGGATTGAAAAACATTAAAAAACGTCAATTGAGCACCGTGCCACAGCTCTGCTGAGGCTCCTACCTGCCCTCAAATACGATTTTGTGCAGAAATAACCCTTTTGAAATGGTTCTCAGATGCCAGAGGACTCTTCTAGGAAAGCTGGACGTCTCAGTCTGAATTAAAACTGCGCAGTTAGAGCGCTAAAAAAGGCCCCTCCCACCATGTACTGGATGTCAGAGGGGCCTTAAGAAAATACTCCTAGGAGCATCTGACTAGCCATGTGGAAACTAGGCCCCAAATAAAGACTTATCTCCCTCAGAGAAAAAACGTCCTATTTATGAAATCATGTAAACGTTTTGTCACTAAGCAATATGAATATTAACATGAGTATTACCCCGTTATGTAAGCATGATCCCAGTCGCTGTTAAATCACTGCATCAGGCTTACCTCAAATACACAAGGCTCTGTCAGCATTTTCTAGAACTTATTCCTCTCTCTAGAAATAAAAATACTGAACATACCTCAAAGCAGGTAATCTGCAGACCGTTCCCCCAACTGAAGTTTTCCCATATTCTTCAGCTATGTGTGAGAACAGCAACGGACCTTAGTTACAAACCGCTAAGATCATCAAACCTCCAGGCAGAATTCTTCTAATTTCTGCCTGAGAGTAAAACAGTACAACGCCGGTATCGTTTAAAAATAAACGATTGATTGAAGGTAAAACTACACTAAGTCACCACATATCTCTTGATACTTCCTTTCTTGTCGAGAGTTGCAAGAGAATGATTGGTGTGGCAGTTAGGGGAGGAGCTATATAGACAGCTCTGCTGTGGGTGTCCTCTTGCAACTTCCTGTTGGGAAGGAGAATATCCCACAAGTAATGGATGAACCCGTGGACTGGATACGCCTTACAAGAGAAATACATTGAACTATTATGATCTACTTCCTTTAGCACAGTCCTTCAAACTGAAGTAATGTTAATGACATTTGTCAACCAACAATTACTATGGCTCTCCCCGTATAATACACACCCACAAAAGGAGGAGCAACATAAGAGACTACTGACTCTACCCTAAACAGGCCACACCCTCCCCTATCAAGAAGAGACTAAAAGATGACCAGAATAGAAGTCAAATAATGAAGATAGTTTGATTAAAAAAGGTCTACTTACATTGACCACCAGAGAGGGATGCCAATATTCATAAACACTAGCCCAACTAAAACACTACTGCTGAATAAATTTATATATACACACACAAAACGCGGAAGGGGACTGCATTCAGACCGGACTGGGTACACATCCCATGACCCTGCAACATATGCACAGCCCTGAGTGCACAATATCACTCTCAGTAAGCTGCACTGTCCCCAGAGTCACAGGCAGTTAACCCCAGACAGGTCTGGGTGCAAGGCCCATAGGGAAAATTTTCCCTATGCGCCTTGCATCCAGACCTGTCTGGGGTTAACTGCCTGTGACTCTGGGGACAGTTTAGGGACTTAGGTTTTGGAAGAGACCTTTACGTGGTACCTGGGCTTGTCCCTTTTGGCCAGATGCAGTAACTAACTTCCATTTTTGCTTTTAATCTTAGCTGTAGTGTTTTAGTTGGGATTAACGGATAGTGTGTGTGTGTGTGTGTGTGTGTGTGTGTGTGTGTGTGTGTGTGTGTGTGTGTGTGTGTATATATATATATATATATATATATATATATATATATATATATATATATATATATATATATATATATATATATATATATATATATATATATATATATATATATATATATATATATATATATATATATATATATATATATATATATTTTTTTTTTTATTTTTTTTATTTTTTTAGGGTTGTACCGATACTAGTATCGGTACCGATACCAAGTATTTGCATGAGTACTCGTACTCGTGCAAATGCACCGATACTTAAACCGATACCTCCACTTCCTACCCATATGCTATCTAGTGGCGTTTTTTCAAACTGCATGTTCCCATTTCATTTTAAACTGGAGTGGAGAATAAACTAAAAATTGTTTACTACTGTTCTGCCAATACAAATTGCTGTTATTTGTATTGTAGGAGAGATCACTGTACCTCGTTCAGACAAACCCCTGAAGTACTGGGCAGTTAATAAACAGATTTCCACTTTTGCAGCTCTGGCTAAAATGGCTCAAAAATATCTGTCTGCCCCATGCAGTAGTGTGGAAAGTGAAAGACTGTTCAACTTAGAGTCGAACCTCCATACAAATGTCAGATTGATGTAATATAACAGCCCTACAACCCAATTGCATCACCCCTTAAAATTTAATATTTTATTGTAATATTTTTTATTTATAAACATGTTCAGTGAACTTTGTGACAAATAAAAATGTTTTATTATTTCATAATGTCTTTTGAATTACAGTCCTTTATAATTATAAAGAAGGAATCTTAAATAATCTGTATTGTGCTTGGTAAACTGTCACATGACATTAAAAAAAAAAAGTATCGGTAATTGGTATCGGCGAGTATTTGAAAACAAGTATCGGTACTTGTACTCGGTCATAAAAAAATGGTATTGATGCACTCCTCATTAATATAAATATATATATATATATATATATATATATATATATATATATATATATATATATATATAATATATATAATATATATATGTTAGGGCTGCACGATTAATCACGGATGCGGTTTTAAACCGCGATTAATCGCCACGGTTATAAAACCGCGAGAAAACGCAATTTAAAAAAAAAATTTTACAAAATCCTCAGATTGTCCTGAAAACGGAGGCGGAGAGGGAGGATGAGTGGCAGACCAGTGTGCGGCCGTGGGCGGACCTGAGAATGACCGCGAAACGGCCATTTTGGAAGAGATTGAAGAGTGTGTGGGAGTCATCTGGGATTAGTGTGGGGGTGGTCAAGAAGTGGTTTGGCGGTGGGACAGCTCAAAGTTGTGAGCAATAAAGTGAGTATTGTACAAATACTTTATAGTGACTTACTGACTACTTTTTTTTTTTATACTACATAACCACAGCACAGGTAGCACTAGCTAATTTTATTTTAACTATTTTGTGGTTTGTATTTTTATGCTCCAAGAGTGTATTGGACATTGAGAAACACGTACAGTAAGATTATGTAGTGTTAAATAAACGTTTTATTGAAAAATGAAGGTGTTATAGTAATTTTTAATAAAATTGCGATTAAATCGCAATTTTTTATTTATTTTTTTTTTTAAAAATTGCGAATTTTTTTCCACCCATATCGCCCTGCCGTGTGTGTGTGTGTGTGTGTGTGTGTGTGTGTGTGTGTGTGTGTGTGTGTGTGTGTGTGTGTGTGTGTGTGTGTGTGTGTGTGTGTGTGTGTGTGTGTGTGTGTGTGTGTGTGTGTGTGTGTGTGTGTGTGTGTGTGTGTGTGTGTGTGTGTGTGTGTGTGTGTGTGTGTGTGTGTGTGTGTGTGTGTGTGTGTGTGTGTGTGTGTGTATATATATATATATATATATATATATATATATATATATATATATATATATATATATATATATATATATATATATATATATATATATATATATACACACACATATACATACATATCCCTCAGTTTACGCCGGGGTTAGGTTCCAGATGGAATGGTTGTAAATCGAAACCGTTGTAAATTGAAACCCAATTTATAATGTAAGTCAATGGGAAGTGAGGTAGTTAGGTTCCAGGCCCCTCTCAAAATTGTCATAAGTAACACCCAATACATTATTTTAAAAGCTTTGAAATGAAGACTTTAAATGCTAGACAGCATTATAAACCTAATAAAATAATCACACAACACAGACTTCACTTGCATTTTTCTGCAAACAGTTCTTTCTATGCATTCTAATCTGGACTGAGTTATAGAAAGGAAGATCTTGTTCCTTTGAAAGCTGCTCAATAGCTCAGGTCTGGTTAAATTGATAAATTTCAGCTTGCTTGGCTTTGCTGCAACACAAGCGGACAGCTCCACCTATTGGCTATTTTAATAAATGCACTGCTTCTCAATGCTTTTCAATAGCAGTCACATGACTGGAAAAAAAGGTTGTTATTCTGAAACGGTGTAAATTGAACCGTTGTAAAACGAGGACCACCTGTACACACACACACATATATATACATACAGGTGGCCCTCGTTTTACAATGGTTCAATTTACACCGAAGCAGTGCATTTATTAAAATAGCCAGTAGGTGGAGCTGTCCGCTTGTGTTGCAGCAAAGCCAAGCAAGCCGAAATTAATCAGTTTAACCAGACCTGAGCTATCGAGCAGATTTCAAAGGAACAATATCTTCCTGTCTATAAATCAGTCCAGATTGGTATGCATAGAAAGAACTGTTTGCAGAAAAATGCAAGTGAAGTCTGTTGTGTGATTATTTTATTAGGTTTATAATGCTGTTTAGCATTTAAAGTCTTCATTTCAAAGCTTTAAAAATAATGTATTAGCTGTTACTTATGACAATTTTGAGAGGGGCCTGGAACCTATCTCCCTCACTTCCCATTGACTTATATTATAAACTGGGTTTCAATTTACAACGGTTTCGATTTACAACCATTCCTTCTGGAACCTAACCCTGGCGTAAACTGAGGGCTACCTGTATATACATACATACATACATACACACATACACACACACACACACATATGTAGCCGGTAGCCTAGCACTCCATCCGCAACAATGTATTGACACCCCGGGTGCTATCCTCAAAGAGTAATTATATCCAAAAAAATGGAGGGCACTCACAGGATTTAAAGTGATCAAAAAGTATTCCATATTTATTTTCCATGTTAAAGAATCATTGTGATGTCAACGTTTCGACCCACACCTCGGCCTTCATCAGGACAATGAATAATCTCACGAGCAGCAGGATCACGGTCCCTCCTTGGAAGGATAAGGAGCACGCAAACTTTCAAAGCGTTTTCCCTTCTCTGCTGCTTCACTTCTCTGCTGTTTGGTTCAAATCACCTGCTAGCATGATTGATACACACATACACACACACACAAAGGATTTGTGAATCAAGCGCAGTATAGAACCTAAAACCTCCCAGAACCTACCGTTCACTCATATGCTGCCCTGATCTATCTATCAAAGCTGTAGTTTCCCCATATACTACAGCTTTGATAATATGAAAAAATGTAAAGAAAAGAGAATTGATAGATAATACTGAGCGCACTGAACTGGTAATACAAAAAAAATCGAATATATCTAGTTACATATATAGAAAGAATTATGCACCTAATATTGTTAGGTCACAGACTGGTCCTTAAGAGTATTACATGTGATACATATTAGTATTAGTAAAGACACTATGGTACAAAAGCATCAGCAGACCAATGAAAAATATACAAACAGTAAAAGGTTAAAAAATATACGATATAGCTTTGAAATAGTTGTAAAACACTCTAGAATATAGCAATGCCAAAAAACAGTAACAGGAAAATCTGTAATATAGAAATTCAAAAAATATATCATTGGTATAGCAGTTCATAAAAAGACATAAGATTATAAAATAACACCAAATAGGAGCCCAATGAGTGGCGTGTAGATAATAAATAGAAGAGGGAAATCCAAAGTGCCAGGAGGAGGAGAGCCCCGCAGGGTATCTACTTACACTTCTTACCCTCAATCGATATGAGGTAAGTGTCACGCAGTGTTAGCAGAATCTTGGTCTAACTTCCACGGTTGTAGATAATATCTATGGGACCTTGCTGTTGTCTTTACACAAAAAGCCATATTCATGTAAAAACAGAGAAGAAATAATAGTGCAACCCTTGTATTTAAGCCTCTGCAGACTGCCCCGTTATCTCAGTTCTTTTGACATACTTGCATTTTAAAAAGAAGCAGAATGCTGCTATGATAAAACGTTCATTTTATTGGATGTTATAAAACTTGATGCAAACATGCAGTAACAAGTGCTTAAAACAGCTGTTCATGTCATAAACAGGCCTGACGCGTTTCGGCTGTTTCGCCTTATTCATAGACTCAATATTCTGAATTTACCTGTGGAGCTATATAAGCCCCCTCACAATCTCATTGGTTGCCTGTAGACATGAATAAACTCTCTCCTCCCCTTTAGCTCGTCCGTCATTGATTGTGTGTACTCCCATTTTCTACATATCCTCCCTATCTATTCGACTACAAGTAATGAATATTAAATGCATTAGAACACTTCATAGCCCAATTGAGTATAATAGAAACCTTCACAGACAGTGAGGCCCCTCTAAGAATGCAGTTCAAAGCACAATGGTAGTATGATGGAAACTTCATCAAACAGTGATAGCCAAGTAGGTATTTGGATCATAGATCACACCCTTCAATAGAAGGGGCTGAAATCCAGGGAGGTGTTGATGCCCCTTGGGGCTAGAGTGTCCATCCGATAAATCCACTTGCTCTCAAGTTATAGCAATTTCTTTGCTCGGTTACCACCCCTAGGCATGGGGGGTACATGGTCGATCAACATCGATCTCAAACTTGAAAAAGCATGCTTGAACTTGGTGAAGTGGCGTGCCACTGGCTGGTCTGATTCACCTTTGGCAAGTGCCTCACGAATGGCATAACGATGATTGGCCATCCGCTCCGGGAAGGTGGTTACCGTTTTCCCAATGTAAACCCTTAAACATGGGCTTATCAACATGTACACCCCAAAGGTACTAGTGCAAGACAGCCTATGACGTATTGTGTACCTATGGTTGTGTGGATGTTGGAACGTATTGCCCCTAAGCATACTATTACAGATGATGCAACTCCCACATGGGAAACAGCCCATCTTAGCCGATTTCAACCATGTATCCTTTTTGTAATGTTTCACAGGATCAGTTTTGACCAACAGGTCTCTTAAGTTGTTCGCCCTGCGGTACACTATCCTGGGGGGCAGAAGTCCTCTGAAATGGAAGTGTTGTATCCGTCTCCACTACTAGCCAATGTCGCCCAGCCTTTGCCAGGTATTCACATCTGGGTGCATATATGGTGATCACATTAATTTGTTGTCCAGAAGTAGCCTTGGCCACAAAATTGGTGTTCACAACAGCTTCAGTGTTCTGCAACCTCTCCTGGATAGCTCCAATTTCTTCCCTGGCATAGCCTCTTGACGAGAGTTTGTCTCCCATCTCCATTAATTGTGCTTGCATCATGGGTTTCTCACTGTTATTCCTAGACCCGAGTGAGCTGCAAGGAGACAATCCCCTTCTAATGGTGCCTTGGATGAAAGCTTCTAGCGTCAAGCAAAGAATTGCGATCTGTTGGTTTCGTATAAAACGATGTAACAAACCGAATTTGATCACAGGCATCAATCTTAAAGATGTTAAGATCCAAAAAGTGCAGTGCTTAGATCCTATTCAAGTGACTACGTATGTCATGACGTTACGCACGTTGGCGCACTCTGACGACGTCACTCACGTGCTGAATTTTGGTACGCTTAAGCTGTATGAAGCTACATGATGGGTATGTAAGGATTGTTTTGATGAAGGTTTGTCATTGTTTTTAGCTGTATCTCTTGACATTTGACAAAGGCACAGCAATGTGTAGAAACGTTATGTCTTTTTAACCTTGATTGAATAAACATGATTTTTTTACTGAGTGCCTGTGCTTTGGGACTGGGGGGAAAAAAAAAAAAACAGAATTTATGCTTACCTGATAAATTACTTTCTCCAACGGTGTGTCCGGTCCACGGCGTCATCCTTACTTGTGGGATATTCTCTTCCAACAGGAAATGGCAAAGAGTCCCAGCAAAGCTGGTCACATGATCCCTCCTAGGCTCCGCCCACCGCAGTCATTCGACCGACGGACAGGAGGAAATATATATAGGAGAAACCATATGATACCGTGGTGACTGTAGTTAGAGAAAATAATTCATCAGACCTGATTAAAAAACCAGGGCGGGCCGTGGACCGGACACACCGTTGGAGAAAGTAATTGATCAGGTAAGCATAAATTCTGTTTTCTCCAACATTGGTGTGTCCGGTCCACGGCGTCATCCTTACTTGTGGGAACCAATACCAAAGCTTTAGGACACGGATGAAGGGAGGGAGCAAATCAGGTCACCTAAATGGAAGGCACCACGGCTTGCAGAACCTTTCTCCCAAAAATAGCCTCCGAAGAAGCAAAAGTATCAAATTTGTAAAATTTGGCAAAAGTGTGCAGTGAAGACCAAGTCGCTGCCTTACATATCTGGTCAACAGAAGCCTCATTCTTGAAGGCCCATGTGGAAGCCACAGCCCTAGTGGAGTGAGCTGTGATTCTTTCAGGAGGCTGCCGTCCGGCAGTCTCATAAGCCAATCGGATAATGCTTTTAAGCCAAAAGGAAAGAGAGGTAGAAGTCGCTTTTTGACCTCTCCTTTTACCAGAATAAACAACAAACAAGGAAGATGTTTGTCTGAAATCTTTAGTAGCCTCTAAATAGAATTTTAGAGCACGGACTACGTCCAAATTGTGTAACAAACGTTCCTTCTTTGAAACTGGATTCGGACACAAAGAAGGTACAACTATCTCCTGGTTAATATTTTAGTTGGAAACAACTTTCGGAAGAAAACCAGGCTTAGTACGCAAAACCACCTTATCTGCATGGAACACCAGATAGGGCGGAGAACACTGCAGAGCAGATAACTCTGAAATTGCAACCAAAAACAAAACTTTCCAAGATAATAACTTAATATCTACGGAATGTAAGGGTTCAAACGGAACCCCTTGAAGAACTGAAAGAACTAGATTTAGACTCCAGGGAGGAGTCAAAGGTCTGTAAACAGGCTTGATCCTAACCAGAGCCTGAACAAATGCTTGAACATCTGGCACAGCTGCCAGTCTTTTGTGAAGTAAAACAGATAAAGCAGAGATCTGTCCCTTCAGAGAACTTGCAGATAATCCTTTCTCCAAACCTTCTTGTAGAAAGGATAGAATCTTAGGAATTTTTATCTTGTTCCATGGGAATCCTTTAGATTCACACCAACAGATATATTTTTTCCATATTTTATGGTAAATTTTTCTAGTTACAGGCTTTCTAGCCTGAATCAGAGTATCTATTACAGAATCTGAAAACCCACGCTTTGATAAAATCAAGCGTTCAATCTCCAAGCCGTCAGTTGGAGGGAAACCAGATTCGGATGTTCGAATGGACCCTGAACAAGAAGGTCCTGTCTAAAAGGTAGCTTCCATGGTGGAGCCGATGACATTCACCAGGTCTGCATACCAAGTCCTGCGTGGCTACGCAGGAGCTATCAAGATCACCGAGGCCCTCTCCTGATTGATCCTGGCTACCAGCCTGGGGATGAGAGGAAACGGTGGGAATACATAAGCTAGGTTGAAGGTCCAAGGTGCTACTAGTGCATCTACTAGGGTCGTCTTGGGATCCCTGGATCTGGACCCGTAGCAAGGAAACTTGAAGTTCTGACGAGACGCCATCAGATCCATGTCTGGAATGCCCCATAATTGAGTTATTTGGGCAAAGATTTCCGGATGGAGTTCCCACTCCCCCGGATGGAATGTCTGACGACTCATAAAATCCGCTTCCCAATTTTCCACTCCTGGGATGTGGATCGCAGACAAGTGGCAGGAGTGATCCTCCGCCCATTGAATTATCTTGGTCACTTCTTTCATCGCCAGGGAAGTCCTTGTTCCCCCCTGATGATTGATATATGCAACGGTCGTCATGTTGTCTGACTGAAACCTTATGAATTTGGCCTTTGCTAGTTGAGGCCAAGCTCTGAGAGCATTGAATATCGCTCTCAGTTCCAGAATGTTTATCGGGAGAAGAGACTCTTCCCGAGACCATAGACCCTGAGCTTTCAGGGATTCCCAGACCGCGCCCCAGCCCACTAGGCTGGCGTCGGTCGTGACAATGACCCACTCAAGTCTGCGGAAGCCCATTCCCTGTGACAGATTGTCCAGGGTCAGCCACCAACGGAGTGAATCTCTGGTCTTTTGATCTACTTGAATCGTCGGAGACAAGTCTGTATAATCCCCATTCCACTGTCTGAGCATGCACAGTTGTAATGGTCTTAAATGAATTCGTGCAAAAGGAACTATGTCCATTGTTGCAACCATCAATCCTATTACTTCCATGCACTGCGCTATGGAAGGACGAGGAACAGAATGAAGTACTTGACAAGAGCTTAGAAGTTTTGATTTTCTGACCTCTGTCAGAAAAATCCTCATTTCTAAGGAATCTATTATTGTTCCCAAGAAGGGAACTCTTGTTGACGGGGACAGAGAACTTTTTTCTTTGTTCACCTTCCATCCGTGAGATCTGAGAAAGGCTAGGACGATGTCCGTATGAGCCTTTGCTTTTGACAGGGACGACGCTTGAATCAGGATGTCGTCCAAGTAAGGTACTACTGCAATGCCCCTTGGTCTTAGAACCGCTAGAAGGGACCCTAGTACCTTTGTGAAAATCCTTGGAGCAGTGGCTAATCCAAATGGAAGTGCCACAAACTGGTAATGCTTGTCCAGAAAAGCGAACCTTAGGAACTGATGATGTTCCTTGTGGATAGGAATATGTAGGTACGCATCCTTTAAATCCACGGTAGTCATAAATTGATTTTCCTGGATAGTAGGTAGGATCGTTCGAATAGTTTCCATTTTGAACGATGGTACCCTGAGAAATTTGTTTAGGATCTTTAGATCCAAAATTGGTCTGAATGTTCCCTCTTTTTTGGGAACTATGAACAGATTGGAATAAAATCCCCTTCCTTGTTCTCTTATTGGAACTGGATGTATCACTCCCATCTTTAACAGGTCTTCTACACAATGTAAGAATGCCTGTCTCTTTATTTGGTTTGAAGATAATTGAGACCTGTGGAACCTTCCCCTTGGGGGTAGTTCCTTGAATTCCAGGAGATAACCTTGAGAAACTATTTCTAGCGCCCAAGGATCCTGAACATCTCTTGCCCAAGCCTGAGCAAAGAGAGAAAGTCTGCCCCCCACTAGATCCGGTCCCGGATCGGGGGCTATCCCTTCATGCTGTTTTGGTAGCAGTGGTAGGCTTCTTGGCCTGCTTACCCTTGTTCCAGCCTTGCATTGGTTTCCAGGCTGGTTTGGGTTGTGAAGTATTACCCTCTTGCTTAGAGGATACAGAATTAGAGACTGGTCCGTTTCTGCGAAAGGGACGAAAATTAGGCTTATTATTAGCCTTAAAAGACCTATCCTGTGGGAGGGCGTGGCCCTTTCCCCCAGTGATGTCTGAAATAATCTCTTTCAAATCAGGTCCAAATAATGTTTTACCTTTGAAAGGAATGTTAAGCAATTTTGTCTTGGAAGACACATCCGCTGACCAAGACTTTAGCCAAAGCACTCTGCGCGCCACGACAGCAAACCCTGAATTTTTCGCCGCTAATCTAGCTAATTGCAAAGCGGCATCTAAAACAAAAGAGTTAGCCAATTTAAGTGCTTGAACTCTGTCCATAACCTCCTCATACGAAGATTCTTTACTGAGCGATTTTTCTAGTTCCTCGAACCAGAAACATGCTGCCGTAGTGACAGGAACAATGCATGAAATTGGTTGTAGAAGGTAACCTTGCTGTACAAAAATCTTTTTAAGCAAACCCTAATTTCTTATCCATAGGATCTTTGAAAGCACAACTATCTTCGATAGGAATAGTAGTGCGTTTGTTTAGAGTAGAAACCGCCCCCTCGACCTTGGGGACTGTCTGCCATAAGTCCTTTCTGGGGTCGACTATAGTAAATAATTTCTTAAATATAGGGGGGGGAACAAAAGGTATGCCGGGCCTTTCCCACTCTTTATTTACTATGTCCGCCACCCGCTTGGGTATAGGAAAAGCGTCGGGGGGCACCGGAACCTCTAGGAACTTGTCCATCTTACATAATTTCTCTGGAATGACCAAATTGTCACAATCATCCAGAGTAGATAACACATCCTTAAGCAGTGCGCGGAGATGTTCTAATTTAAATTTAAATGTCACAACATCAGGTTCAGCTTGATGAGAAATTTTTCCTGAATCTGAAATTTCTCCATCAGACAAAACCTCCCTCATGGCCCCTTGAGATTGGTGTGAGGGTATGTCAGAACAGTTATCATCAGCGTCCTCTTGCTCTTCAGTGTTTAAAACAGAGCAATCGCGCTCTCTCTGATAAGTAGGCATTTTGGATAAAAGATTTGCTATGGAGTTATCCATTACAGCCGTTAATTGTTGCATGGTAATAAGTATTGGCGCACTAGATGTACTAGGGGCCACCTGTGTGGGCATAACTGGTGTAGACACAGTAGGGGATGATGTAGTATCATGTTTACTCCCCTCATTTGAGGAATCATCTTGGGCAATATCATTATCTGTTGCATTACTGTCCTTACTTTGTTTGGACACTATGGCACAATTATCACATAAATTTAAATGGGGAGACACATTGGCTTTCATACATATAGAACATAGCTTATCTGATGGTACAGACATGTTAAACAGGCTTAAACTTGTCAACAAAGCACGAAAAACGTTTTAAAATAAAACCGTTACTGTCACTTTAAATTTCAAACTGAAAACACTTTATTACTGAATATGTGAAAAAGTATGAAGGAATTGTTCAAAATTCACCAAAATTTCACCACAGTGTCTTAAAGCATTAAAAGTATTGCACACCAAATTTCAGAGCTTTAACCCTTAAATTAACGGAACCGGAGCCGTTTTTACATTTAACCCCTATACAGTCCCAGAATGAGGCTCTGTCTATAACTAGAAAGGCCCCCATCTGAAAAAGGTGTCCAACACAGTGCCTGCCGTTTTTCTAAACGTTCCCCAAGATTATAATACCAATAATTAGTTAGAATCTGCATAATATGCCTAGTAAAGCAATTGTTTTAGCCCAGAAAAATGTCTACCAGTTTTTAAGCCCTTTTTGAAGCCCTTTATTCTTTTATGTTTAACTAAGAAAATGGCTTACCGGTCCCCATGAGGGGAAATGACAGCCTTCCAGCATTACATGGTCTTGTTAGAAATATGGCTAGTCATACCTTAAGCAGAAAAGACTGCTAACTGTTTCCCCCAACTGAAGTTACTTCATCTCAACAGTCCTGTGTGGAAACTGCAATCGATTTTAGTTACTGTCTGCTAAAATCATCTTCCTCTTACAAACAGAAATCTTCATCCTTTTCTGTTTCAGAGTAAATAGTACATACCAGCACTATTTTAAAATAACAAACACTTGATAGAAGAATAAAACTACATTTAAACACCAAAAAACTCTTAACCATCTCCGTGGAGATGTTGCCTGTGCAACGGCAAAGAGAATGACTGGGGTGGGCGGAGCCTAGGAGGGATCATGTGACCAGCTTTGCTGGGACTCTTTGCCATTTCCTGTTGGGGAAGAGAATATCCCACAAGTAAGGATGACGCCGTGGACCGGACACACCAATGTTGGAGAAAATATATATATATATATATATATATACACATATATATATACACATATATATATATATATATATACATATATATATATATATATATATATATATATATATATATACACACCGATACCATTTTTTTTTTTATGACCGAGTACAAGTACCGATACTTGTTTTCAAATACTCGACGATACCAATTATCGATACTTTTTTTTTTAATGTCATGTGAGTTTACCAAGCACAATACAGATTATTTAAGATTCCTTCTTTATAATTATAAAGGACTGTAATTCAAAAGACATTATGAAATAATAAAACATTTTTATTTGTCACAAAGTTCACTGAACATGTTTATAAATAAAAAATATTACAATAAAATATTAAATATAAAGGGGTGATGCAATTGAGTTGTAGGGCTGTTATATTACATCAATCTGACATTTGTATGGAGGTTCGACTCTAAGTTGAACAGTCTTTCAACTTTCCACACTACTGCATGGGGCAGAAAGATATTTTTGGCCCATTTAGCCAGAGCTTGTTAATTAACTGCCCAGTACTTCAGGGGTTTGTCTGAACGAGGTACAGTGATCTCTCCTACAATAATAGAAATAACAGCAATTTGTATTGGCAGAACAGTAGTAAACAATTTTTAGTTTAGTCTCCACTCCAGTTTAAAATGAAATGGGAACATGCAGTTCGAAAAAACGCCACAAGATTATATATATATATATATATATATATATATATATATATATATATATATATATATATATATATATATATATATATATATATATATATATATATATATATATATATATATATATATATATATATATATATATATATATATATATATATATATATATATATATATATAGATTCATTCAAGCAATTTCCAGCTCAGCCCACCAAGAGGCAACCGCCTGGGTGCAAATATAAGCAATATGAGTAAACAAAGTCAGATGCACTCTCAGGTCTTTTCAATAGATTCTTTAATGGAACGTTTTCGGGGTTCACAACCCCTTCATCAGCATCAACAAATATCACACAATTTATAGTGTTTCAAACAGTGTCTCACACTGTTTGAAACACTATAAATTGTGTGATATTTGTTGATGCTGATGAAGGGGTTGTGAACCCCGAAAACGTTCCATTAAAGAATCTATTGAAAAGACCTGAGAGTGCATCTGACTTTTTTTACATATCTATCTATCTATCTATCTATATATCTATCTATCTATATTATTTATTTTTTAATTATTAGGGCTGCACTATTAAATTGCATATGCGGTTTAAAGCAGTGATTTAATAACTGCGATTACACGATTTTTTGGAAAAAATTAAAATGATTCTCTTTTCCAGCAGAACTAGGGTACGGGAGCCGTGCGAGCCCCGGTGCAGCACAGCAGACAGGGCAAGGAGGACCAGCGCACAACGATGGAGAGCAGCCATCTTTCCTTTACTCGCCGGGGCAGACAGACCACGTCACCGGAAGTTTTCAGGCAAACAACTTAATTCCACCTCCTGTCACTGGCCGCTGACTATAGACACCGGGTGTCAGCCATGTTTTAATAGGGACAACGGTGTTCTTCCCTACAATATCTTAGATTATATTTATAGTTTAACAAATTTACGTAATACCCACAACTAACAAGGCAAGTGGAATTATAAGTCAGGTAAGGACACACGAATTGTCTTTATGCTAAAATTTAAAGGAAAAAAAAAAAAAGTCAGCTTCCAATTTCAAAGATGCCTATAGCAAATTATGACATCAGGTTGGAAGAATATAGCAGTATAAGAGGGAAGGCTTCCTGAACTGCAGCAACTCTATTAAAAATGCAAATCTATCAATTTTATATACATTATTTTTATAATGAAGCTACTATATAAAGCTGCACACACTCTGAGGCACCAGCTCCAACTGAGCAATAGTTCAGTGTATATGTAGGAGTCTAATTGGCTGATGGCTCTAAAAATCGTAGACATAAAATGTTGCCAGCCGGGTGGGAGCAGTGTAATACTTTGCAATATTAGAACATTTTCTGTTATTTATAAATAATAAATGTTACTTAAGCTATCCAAAGAACAAGTTAATTTAATAAATTTAACAAAATTGATTTATTGACTGGGTGGATTTGATTTAAATCATTAGTCAGTAAGACCAATTGAAATCAATTTAAATCATGTTCATTTTTAGAACAACTTTTCAGATTTTGTTTCCATTTTTATCAAACAATAACTCAGGGGTCACAAATTGTTTAAAATTTTGGAGCCAGTAGGAATATTTAGGGAGCATGACAGTGGTATTTGTATATAAATATATGGAGAATAACGCAAAATTTAGGTTTGTCAAGCCGTGCAGTAACCGATTTGGTTATTTGTATTGCTTCAGACTTGATAAAGGAAGGAACTCTTCCGAAAGCTTGTCAACTTATAAATGTATAGTTAGTCCTATAAAAAAAAAGTATCAATGCAATACTCTTGTTATTTTAATTAGATCTGCATAGATAGACCATTAAAATGAATGAAATTAGGAGGTGAATTATATCCAGTTTAATAAGAATCATTTATAGCTGATCAAATGTTCAGCTGTACTTTATTGGAAGAACTTAGTGACAGTCAACACCAGAATTTTTGTTGTTTAAAAAGATAGATAATCCCTTTATTTTATTTTTTTTATTTTTTTTAATATCTTTTATTTGACATCCAACAATACACAACCATGACACTTAGACAGACTTAAAATATCAGCCTGTCACACAGGGTAGGTCTATAGATCAACAAAACATTATGATATATCATGTTTTCCTTTTTCTTAGTCCTTTAACCCCCTTTTTCCTTTCTTAATAATCATGTAACAAAACATATATAAGTATAATTAATTAAACTCAACCTGAATAGAAGGATTAGTCAAAATTGAATTCATATTAACCTCCTATCATAACCTACTTAGGGAATACAACTATAGCCTTACATGTTAACGTATCATAGAAGTATACATAGATTACCAATTTGGTCACGTAATTCATGTCAAGATAGTATCTATTAGTTGGAATATTTTTCTGGTAGATTAATAAACAGTTAAAGTAATTGAAAAGAAAAGACGAAAAAGAAAAAAAAAGAGAAAAAAAAAAAAAAAACACACACCAGACTACCTCTCTCTCTCTCTCGTCCCCCCCTACGACCGCTATTAAGGCCAAACAACAGAGATATTTAGATAACAATAATATAAGAAAGGTGTTCTTTGAATACTTCCAAGATTTATATAAAGTACATCCGATAGATATCCACAAT
Source organism: Bombina bombina (assembly GCF_027579735.1). Taxonomy (NCBI): domain Eukaryota; kingdom Metazoa; phylum Chordata; class Amphibia; order Anura; family Bombinatoridae; genus Bombina; species Bombina bombina. The sequence goes on along the minus strand of NW_026512997.1, from coordinate 16,930 downwards.
AAAGAATACTTTTGGTCCAAAATTAGGACACCACAGATCCCACAGATCCCACCTCTAGACTTAGTAACTTTGAATTCTCCAATCTCCAAGGAAGAAATCTTCTCAACAATTAAGAACGCCAAATTGAATAAAGCTGGACGAAATTAGTGATGTATTAGTCTCTTTGTTTAATAATTACTATTCTTCTTCTGCACCTATATCAAATCTCTTCTCTGCAGCCAATATAACTCTTATTCTCAAAAAGGGTAAAGACTCTGAACAAACATCCTCATATAGACCAATTTCAGTTCTAAATTCTGATTACAAAATTCTCCTCTCCATTATTGCTAACAGAATGAAGAACTTTATGGGTAAAATAATTCACATTGACCAAACGGGATTTATGATTGATCGCACTGTAACCTCCAATCTTCGGAAAGCCGAAACATTGTTAGACTTTTTTTGGAATCAAAATTCTTCTTTAAAAAATGAGAAACCGAATAAAGATATAGCCATACTATCTATAGACGCCGAGAAGGCATTTGATTCCATATCATGGAATCATTTGCTACATTCTTTAGAATGTTTCGGTATCAAAGGTCAGTGCTTAGATTTTATAGCCAAGATTTATAAAAATCCTTATTCAGCACTCTTGATAAATGGCAACCTTTCTGATAAAATTATACTTGGGCGAGGCACGCGCCAAGGTTGCCCTTTATCACCTCTATTGTTTAATATCGCAATAGAACCATTAGCTATATGGCTTCGTTCAGAACTAACGGGGATCAGAATAGGTAACAAGGAGACTAAAATTTCACTTTATGCTGACGATTTGTTAATTTTCTTTGAGGACTCAACTAAGGCCATTCCTAAAATTCTTCAGATATTATCTATCTTTAGTTCTTTTGCAGGTTACAAGATAAATTCACAAAAAAGTGAACTCTTATGGATTTCAAAACATAGGGGAAGTTCCATCGATCATCCATTTAAAAATACAGATAGTATTAAGTATTTGGGCATTATATTACACAGGAATCCTAAGACGTGGTATAATCTAAATTTTAAACCGGTCTTTGAAAAAGCCTTAGCTGATTTGAAGAATTGGTCTTCATTTCCTCTTTCATTATCGGCTCGTGTCAACCTAATCAAAACTATTATCTTTCCGAGGATATTATATCTCCTACAAAATTTGCCATTATTCATTTCTAATCAGGATATTCGAAAGTTCTACGCAGCATGTTCACAATTTCTTTGGAAAGGACAAAAGTCTCGCATCGCGATTGCTAAATTATGTCAAGAAAAAAGCCGTGGCGGACTGGCGTTGCCGGATATAAAACTGTACAATTTAACTACTCTAGCTAAAATAGCGATTGGTTGGCTGATTGACTCCAATAAAGTATCCTCTGTCGAGATGGAGAGTTCGCTTATAACCCCTTTTTCTCTGAAAGCTATTTTACATTGTCCCACAAAGAAACTTCCGTCAAATATTAGTAATCTTATTTCTTTTAAAAACATTATTATAGCATGGTAAAAAATTTGTGGTCTATGTAACTTAGATTTTAGACTCTCTCCATTCTTACCAATACAAGGCAATCCAGAATTTATCCCAGGAATCAATGAACAAATATATTATAACTGGGCTCAAATAGGCCTTAAGTATATGAACCAACTTATTTCTAGCTCAGGTCAGATCCTGCCTTATTGTGACTTATTTCATTCATTTGAACTACCCAGACACAGTTTATTTGCTTATTTCCAAGCACGGCACTATATTAATTCGCTAGATCCTGGTAGTCAGTTGGAATTTCGCTGGTCCGAGATTAATGATTGCATTAAAAAAGCTGCTGCAGGCAAATTCACGATTTCTTTAATATATAATATTATGCTTGCAAAACAGGGCCAAATTTTCTCGCAAAAGCAGGTAAATTTTTGGTGTCACTATTTTCCGCAATTTACAGAAGGTAATATAATCTATATAGTTTCGCGGCATTAGAGAAACTCAATGTTTCAATCGCGTGGAAAGAATCGCAGACCAAACTATTACACAATGTTTATTTAACCCCTTTAAAAATGTCCAAATTCTCCTCCTCTACACAACATTGTCCAAAATGTCATTTATTAAATGCAGACATTATACATATGTTTTTCTACTGTCCAAAAATAAACCAGTTATGGCGCAAAGTTAATTACTGGTATAACCGTCAGTTTCAAGACAGCTTTAAAATCCAGGCTTATCATATAATCTTTTTGATACATTCAAATTTAGTAGTCGACAAACCAAAAAATATCCGAATATTGAACACAATAATCTTAGTAACTAGAATTTTAATTTTGAAAAAATGGAAAGAGACATTTCCACCTAGATTCTCTATCTTTCGTAATATGCTGCTTCAACAGCTTGTGTTCGAATCACATAATACTATTTACCAGTTTAAAGACAGGGCTGAACTATTTTTGGGAAACTGGCAGCCTATAATCAAGCAATATCCACTTTCAACACAAAAACTAGTACTAGCGCCCCTGCGTTTTACCGAGATTTACAAGACCCTTTTTAGAGATTAATGTGGACTAAATGAGATAATCCCTTTATTACCCATTCCCCAGTTTTGCAAAACCAACACTGTTATATTAATACACTTTATACTTCTGTGACTAATTTGTATCTAAGCATCTTCTGACCGTCCCTAATCACATGACTTAGTTATTATCGATTGACTTGCATTTTAGCCAATTAGTGCAGTGTCTTTCACTAGCCACAAGCGTGATCACAATGCTATCTATATGGCCTACAAGAGCTAGCTCTCCCCTGCTGTGAAAAGTAAATAAAATAGGCGGCCTTCAAGGGCTTATAAATTATCATATGAGCCTTCTTAGGTTTGCTTTCAACTAGAATACCAAGAGAACAAAGCAAAATTGTTGATAAAAGTAAATTGGAAAGTTGTTTAAAATTACATGCCCTTTAAATAGTTTTAACTAAATAACAACATTTCATTTTTAATGTTTGCCTCTCCCTCCTCACACTTAGGTCCTTGTGCAGATCTATTCTACTCCAATCTACTATTCATTGAGCTTCTTGAAACTTAGTATGGGTTGATTCTGTGTAGATACAAATTTTAGGCAATATTAAGCTAAAATAAGTTAATATTCAAATTTTTTATTTATTGCACAAAATAATTAAATAAGTATGTTAAATTATGCAATTGTTTTGAGCTTTGAATAGCAGAAAATGTTATAATATTAGAAAATGTCTGTCATGTCTATGAGTAAGGCTTGATCATAGCCGAAACGCGTAAGACACTAGCCCTGGTTTGAGACCTTGTTTTGGTTTTAATATTTTTACGCTTGTAACCTGCTCCAATAAAGGATTCATTTAATTTAAACACCTGGAGGTTTGCCTGAGTTTCTTTGTTCGTTAATATTAGAAAATGATCAATTATAATAATTATATTAGACAGACGCCATCCGGCTACTTTATGCCACCTGGCTGACATTTTCTTGTGAAGAACACTGAATGGCATTAAAAAGTGTCAGTAAAATCAAAATTAAAAACTAATGATTTAGAAAGAACATGCAATTAAATAACAAAAATCCAATTTACTTGTATCTAATTTGCTTTGTTCTCTTGGATTCTATTGCTGAAAGGCATACATAGGTAGGCTCAGAAGCAATGCACTACTGTGAGCTAGCTGCTTGTCACTATCTGACCCAATATGTTCCACTAGGCCCCAGTAGAGCATTGTTCTCCTTTAACAAAGGATACCAAGAGAATTATAGAAAATAATCTGAAAATTGGATGCTCTGAAACACACAAGTTCTTTCATGATTACGTCCCTTTAAGGTCTATTTCTCAACACCGTTTATCTTATAATATTTTTGCTGTGAAGAAGCATGTTTATTCTACAGTCTGTTTTGAGAACTACAAAACCAATAATGTGATATCTTCAAGACAGAAAAATTGTCCAAAATAATTTTAGAGGCCTCTGGAAGAGCATGACATTGTGAATGGATTTTACCAAAAAAAAATGTTGCTAATAAACTAATCTATACATCAGGATGAATAACTTTTAGATGTAATGGATCTTACAAACTATCTATAGAGGTTTCCTCAAAAAGCATTTTATTAAAAAAAAAAAAAAAAAAAATAGATTTTTATCCACCCTGTATATTGATAATCTGTGCAACATTGAAAAAAATGTAATATTAGCTACTTTTAACTTATTAGCTAGATGGTAAGTAAAAACAGCAGGATGGTGAACCAATTAGGTCTAATAAAATTAATTTCAGAGTGTTACTCTCATTCAATTATACAATTCCTCTGTATTTAATGGCCCTTTAAAAAGGGACAGTATACACCAATTTTCAATTTAGCACTGTTGATGAGGTCAGGCTGGGACACCCACTGAAAAGTGCTGAGAGCAGACCCCCCCCCCCCCACCCTCGCCTGCATATGAGGGTGGGGGGGGGGGGGTCCCATTATATAAACAGAAGCAATCTGGAGTCTGTATACATATACAACTTTGGGGCTTGGTTAGGAGTCTGAAAATCAGCAAAACTACATTTAAAAAAAAAAAAAATCCCAGAAGGGTTATACAAATGGATCATCTACAAAAAAAAATTCATGCAAAGAAAAATCTAGTGTACAATGTCCTTTTAATAAAACTTTGTTTTATTTAAAGGGCCACTGTAAGTAAATATTTTCTATGCCTGTTACTAACTAACTACCCCAAATACGCTTTTTATCAATAGCATTTCATTAACATCTCTATTATTAGAAATCTTGTCTGCAAATTTAATTGTTTTCCAAACCCACTCCGTGGGTATCCTTTGCTCTGTACCAATCTGTTTACAATACCTAGGTTTCAAAATGACGCTTTAAACACAAAGTTATTGGTTTAAGTATTTTGAACATGCAGTGCTGAAAATAGTGGGCAGGATAACGTGACATCATCGGCGAATAAAAGATATAAAACTTTTAGAACGTTATGAAACTTCGTTTTGGAGAAAATATAGGTGAGTAGGTTTTAATTAATGTTTATTAACTTTAATATGTTAGTTGTTTATCTTAAAAATTATAACAGAAAGTAATCCTTTAAATCCAGTGAGTGAGGATCCTGCTACTTTGGATTTATGTGAACCTTAGTAGCTGTACTTTAAAGGGACAGTCTAGGCCAAAATAAACTTTCATGATTCAGATAGAGCATGTAATTTTAAACAATTTTCCAATTTACTTTTATCACCAATTTTCCTTTGTTCTCTTGGTATTCTTAGTTGAAAGCTTAACCTAGGAGGTTCATATGCTAATTTCTTAGACCTTAAAGGCCACCTCTTTTCAGAATACATTTTAACAGTTTTTCACCACTAGAGGGTGTTAGTTCACGTATTTCATATAGATAACACTGTGCTTGTGCACGTGAAGTTATCTGGGAGCAGGCAGTGATTGGCTAGACTGCAAGTCTGTCAAAAGAACTGAAATAAAGGGGCAGTTTGCAGAGGCTTAGATACAAGATAATCACAGAGGTTAAAAGTATATTAATATAACTGTGTTGGTTATGCAAAACTGGGTAATGGGTAATAAAGGGATTATCTATCTTTTAAAACAATAAAAATTCTGATGGAGACTGTCCCTTTAAGTGTAGTATAGATCCCTAATGCATTTGTTATATATCACACACAAGATTAAATCAGAACACCCCCAGGAATTTTATCAATGAGGGAAAAGTTTGACAATTCGGGGACCTTACGCCTCGTCTTCAGAAAAAGTATATAAACATACGTACGAACACAGACACAAATGACCTGTTACCAACCATAACTCCTATTGGCAGGATTTTGGAACACAGGCTGGTTACACTAGTAACTTAATGGTGTATATCAGTGGTTCCCAAACTGTGCACCGTGACTGGCCTACAGGGGAGCCGTGAAATATTCATCTTTTGCAAACTTAAAAGTGCTCATAAATGATGCGCCACTGACAAGACACAAGACCGTATCGTTTCGAGAATAGACCCAAATGTACTCCCCCAGATGCGACAAGCGTACAATGCATAATGTTAGCACATGAATATATGACTTGATCTGCGAGTACATAGTTATTATACACTTAAAAATGGACACGTTTTTATTTAAATGGACACTGAACCCAATTTTTTTTCTTTTGTGATTCAGATAGAGCACGCAATTTTAAGCAACTTTCTAATTTACTCCTATTATCAATTTTTCTTTGTTCTCTTTTTTTGGCTGATGCAATCATAGATAGAAACAGATATAGACGGCAGATAAGAGCCATAGGCCCAGCAAGTCTGCCCGAAATTGCCTAACAGTATAAACTTATTTAGTTTGTAGGATAGCCTTATGCTTGTCCCATGCATTTTTAAAGTCTCCCACAGTGTTTGTTGCTACTACCTCTTGAGGAAGTTTATTCCATGAATCAATCACTCTTTCTGTAAAGTGCTTCCTCAAATTACTCCTGAATCTACTACCCTTCAGCTTGAGATCATGACCCCTTGTTCTCGAAGTTTCCATTTTATGTAAAATACCCACAAGCCTCAGTTTTACTAAACCCTTTAATGTACTTAAAAGTTGCTATCATATCACCTCTTTCCCTTCTCTCCTCTAAGCTATACATATTTAGGTCATTGAGCCTATCCTGGTAAGTTTTATTTTTTAGACCATGTACCATTTTGGTAGCCCTCCTTTGCACAGATTCAAGTTTGTTAATATCCTTCTGAAGATATGGCCTCCAGAACTGCACACAATACTCAAGATGAGGCCTAACTAATGATCTATAAAGTGGCATAAGAACCTTACTATTCCTGCTGCAAATACCTCTACCAATACATCCAAGCATTCTGCTAGCCTTACTCGCTGCATTACTACATTGTTTACTAAGTTTTAAATCATCTGAAATAATAATTCCCAAGTCCTGTTCCTCATCTGTAACAGTCAGTAAAGTGTCATGCTATCTTTATTTGAAAAAGGCATCTAAGCCAAGGAGCCAGCCAATTTTTGGTTCAGACCCTGGATAGCACTTTTATTGGTGGGTGAATTTATCCACCAATCAGCAACAACCCAGGTTGTTCACCAAAAATGGGCCGGCATCTAAACTTACATTCTTGCTTTTCAAATAAAGATACCAAGAGAATGAAGAAAATGTGATAATAGGAGTAAATTAGAAAGTTGCATGCTCTATCTGAATTACGAAAGAAAAAAAAAATTGGGTTCAGTGTCCCTTTAAGCACACTAGGACTGAAAATGAAGAGGATGCACCACAAACTAGTGGCAGATGTGTGAAGAAGCAGAAATATTGTAAATATGACAATTATATGTATTCTTGCTTTACATCAACAAATGTCAATGGTGAAGAAAGACTGCAGTGTGTAATGTGTTTGAAGATTTTGGCTCCAGAATACATGATTTCAAGTAAGCTAAAACTCCATTTAGAAACCAATCATTCAAACATGGTTGGTAAATCTCGTGACTTCTTTACCAAAAATGTAAAAAAAAATAAACAAGGTACTATGCCAAACATCGCTCTGCCAGCCTCATAAGGTAATTTGCATTTAATACTAATCGCACCAAGCCACCAACTGCACACCGCAACTGTCAGGTTTGTAATATAGATTATAAACCTATGGTTTGACTTTGGGTGTTTGAAAAAAAAATCTTGAGACAGTAAGAGCACCATGAACCGATAAAGTTTATGGACCACTGGTGTATTAAATAGACACAACCAGTTAATTTTTTTAATACAGCATGCCTTTTCAACATGATCTATGAAAAACAAAAATGTATGCTTACCTGATAAATGTCTTTCTTTCCAGATATGGAGAGTCCACGACGTCATTCAATTACTAGTGGGAATATCACTCCTGGCCAGCAGGAGGCGGCAAACCGCACCACAGCAAAGCTGTTAAGTGTAACTTCCCTACCCATAATCCCATGGGTCCAATTCAATGACGCCACTCTGCTAGGTGAATATCCAAAAGCAGAGAGAAGTCACATGACCGGCAGAGATCGTAAGTAAAAGGCGCGCGTTTCCCTCTGCCTACAACACTGGAGCTTAATTTACACGAACGTGCAAGCAGTCTGTCATTTAGCCTGTTCTAGCTAAGCAAGCAAAGAAAACCAACTGCCAAATTTTAAGTTTATACATAAATCCCTGTATAAAACATAAGCCACACATACTAAAAGTATTTCAACAAATTAGAAAGATAGCAAGAGAACAAAGAAAAATTTATAAATGAGTAAAATTAGAAAGTTGCTTAAAATGGCATGCTCTTTCTGAATCAAAGAAAAAAAATTGGATTTAGTATCCCTTTAACAGCTATGGACCATGTCACAGATTTGTGAACATGCGCTCTTGCTTCATCAAGAAGGCTAGCGTGCACGCATTGTCTAAACACTGAAACGCATACTCATTCCCATAATGAAGCACCAGGGTTAAACAATCAGTAAGCATCCAGTCGCAACTACAGTTACACTAGAAGAATGAGCCCAGTGGGGCATCCATAATATTCAGTCACATATAGCAATAATATTTATGACCTATAAACTATATCTAAGGGGGGCGGAGTTAACTGCCGTGCTGAACAGCAGCATCTTTCAGGAGCTCCTGGATAAGAAGATCAAATTAAGCCATAAAAAGGGTATTAAATTACACTAATTTCATATCAATTACCACCAAACCTGTGACAGAAGGAGATTATATCATTCCCTTACAAGATCAGCTGATAATTTAGGCTGAAGAGAAGAGACAGGGGAGACTACCGCAGCTGCCTAAGCCACGCAACCCCTGCCGACACAACCGGCTAAACTAAGGACTATCTCCTCACTCCGGACCTGCTGCCAGACCACCACCTGACACCAAAGGAGCGATTTGTGACCCCGGAGGGTCGGGGCTCCTCTCCGGGGCCGATACTGCAAACAGCGGTGGTTCTGGAGGCGGACCGACAACAAGCCGGACTGTGGTCGGAATACGGAGGGCAGAAGTGTACAAGGTGAGAGTCTTATTGGGAATAGCCCTCTTACCCCCAATACGTAATATAGGTTGACCCGGAGCCATCCTGATCTCATACTGCACTCACTCACTGGGACACACGAGGGGAGGATTTAAGGAGCGAACAGACGCCATCTTAAGTAGCGCATGAGAACTCCCATGTGGGTAAAGTGAAAGAGAACCCGGATAATACCAAACTAAACAAAAGGCTTTTGGGACTCTTGAAATTAACGCTCAAATAAGTAAAACACAGTGCATGAGAGGATCAAATTTAACAACTATCCTGAGACCACACGCTAAGCACTAAAATAAACCGAGCAACAGGTCATATTTGCTGACAGCCTAAACAAAAACTAAAGCAGCGGATTACACAAGAACTTTATAGCCAGTAAGACAACATATTTTAGCTGCTGAGCTCACACAGGAGCTTATTCATCTATTTGACCCACTTCTACAAAGTCTAACACTTCACTATAGGGCTACATAAAAGAACCACGCTATTAACCCTGAAACACACCCCTGAAATAGGGATACAGAACTAATGCAGCAATAAATGCAGTTATCATAAGCATGCCCTGATTGCAAGCAAGACTCATAGACACATCTCAGAGCTCAAGATATAAAACCATAAAAGACAGCCGACCCCCCAAAAGAATAACACCTGAACATTTAGGAAAAACATAATTTATGCTTACCTGATAAATTCCTTTCTTCTGTAGTGTGATCAGTCCACGGGTCATCATTACTTCTGGGATATTACTCCTCCCCAACAGGAAGTGCAAGAGGATTCACCCAGCAGAGCTGCATATAGCTCCTCCCCTCTACGTCACTCCCAGTCATTCGACCAAGGACCAACGAGAAAGGAAAAGCCAAGGGTAAAGTGGTGACTGGAGTATAAATTAAAAAATATTTACCTGCCTTAAAAACAGGGCGGGCCGTGGACTGATCACACTACAGAAGAAAGGAATTTATCAGGTAAGCATAAATTATGTTTTCTTCTGTTAAGTGTGATCAGTCCACGGGTCATCATTACTTCTGGGATACCAATACCAAAGCAAAAGTACACGGATGACGGGAGGGATAGGCAGGCTCTTTATACAGAAGGAACCACTGCCTGAAGAACCTTTCTCCCAAAAATAGCCTCCGATGAAGCAAAAGTGTCAAATTTGTAAAATTTGGAAAAAGTATGAAGCGAAGACCAAGTTGCAGCCTTGCAAATCTGTTCAACAGAGGCTTCATTCTTGAAGGCCCAAGTGGAAGCCACAGCTCTAGTAGAATGAGCTGTAATTCTTTCAGGAGGCTGCTGTCCAGCAGTCTCATAAGCTAAACGAATTATGCTACGAAGCCAAAAAGAAAGAGAGGTAGCGGAAGCTTTTTGACCTCTCCTCTGCCCAGAGTAAATGACAAACAGAGAAGACGTTTGTCGAAATTCCTTAGTTGCCTGTAAGTAAAATTTTAGAGCACGGACTACATCCAGGTTGTGCAGTAGACGTTCCTTCTTTGAAGAAGGATTTGGGCATAAAGAAGGAACAACAATCTCTTGATTGATATTCCTGTTAGTAACTACCTTAGGTAAGAACCCAGGTTTAGTACGCAGGACTACCTTATCCGAATGAAAAATCAAATAAGGAGAATCACAATGTAAGGCTGATAATTCAGAGACTCTTCGAGCCGAGGAAATAGCCATTAAAAATAGAACTTTCCAAGATAACAACTTTATATCAATGGAATGAAGGGGTTCAAACGGAACGCCCTGTAAAACATTAAGAACAAGGTTTAAACTCCATGGTGGAGCAACAGTTTTAAACACAGGCTTAATCCTGGCCAAAGCCTGACAAAAAGCCTGGACGTCAGGAACTTCTGACAGACGTTTGTGTAACAGAATGGACAGAGCTGAGATCTGTCCCTTTAATGAACTAGCAGATAAACCCTTTTCTAAACCTTCTTGTAGAAAAGACAATATCCTAGGAATCCTAACCTTACTCCAAGAGTAACCTTTGGATTCACACCAATGTAGGTATTTACGCCATATCTTATGGTAAATCTTTCTGGTAACAGGTTTCCTAGCCTGTATTAAGGTATCAATAACTGACTCAGAGAACCCACGTCTTGATAAAATCAAGCGTTCAATTTCCAAGCAGTCAGCTTCAGAGAAGTTAGATTTTGATGTTTGAAGGGACCCTGTATCAGAAGGTCCTGTTTCAGAGGTAGAGACCAAGGTGGACAGGATGACATGTCCACCAGGTCTGCATACCAAGTCCTGCGTGGCCACGCAGGTGCTATTAGAATCACTGATGCTCTCTCTTGTTTGATTCTGGCAATCAATCGAGGAAGCAACGGGAAGGGTGGAAACACGTAAGCCATCCTGAAGTCCCAAGGTGCTGTCAGAGCATCTATCAGGACTGCTCCTGGATCCCTGGATCTGGACCCGTAACGAGGAAGCTTGGCGTTCTGTCGAGACGCCATGAGATCTATCTCTGGTTTGCCCCAACGTCGAAGTATTTGGGCAAAGACCTCCGGATGAAGTTCCCACTCCCCCGGATGAAAAGTCTGACGACTTAAGAAATCCGCCTCCCAGTTCTCCACTCCCGGGATGTGGATTGCTGACAGGTGGCAAGAGTGAGACTCTGCCCAGCGAATTATCTTTGATACTTCCATCATAGCTAGGGAGCTTCTTGTCCCTCCCTGATGGTTGATGTAAGCTACAGTCGTGATGTTGTCGGACTGAAACCTGATGAACCCCCGAGTTGTCAACTGGGGCCAAGCCAGGAGGGCATTGAGAACTGCTCTCAATTCCAGAAAATTTATTGGCAGGAGACTCTCCTCCTGACTCCATTGTCCCTGAGCCTTCAGAGAATTCCAGACGGCACCCCAACCTAGAAGGCTGGCGTCTGTTGTTACAATTGTCCAGTCTGGTCTGCTGAATGGCATCCCCCTGGACAGATGTGGCCGAGAAAGCCACCATAGAAGAGAATTTCTGGTCTCTTGATCCAGATTCAGAGAAGGGGATAAGTCTGAGTAATCCCCATTCCACTGACTTAGCATGCACAGTTGCAGTGGTCTGAGGTGTAAGCGTGCAAAGGGTACTATGTCCATTGCCGCTACCATTAAGCCGATTACCTCCATGCATTGAGCCACTGACGGGTGTTGAATGGAATGAAGGGTGCGGCAAGCACTTTGAAGTCTTGTCAGCCTGTCCTCTGTCAGGTAAATCTTCATTTCTACAGAATCTATAAGAGTCCCCAGGAAGGGAACTCTTGTGAGTGGAACGAGTGAACTTTTCTTTTCGTTCACCTTCCATCCATGTGACCTTAGAAATGCCAGCACTAACTCTGTATGAGACTTGGCAGTTTGAAAGCTTGAAGCTTGTATCAGAATGTCGTCTAGGTATGGAGCTACCGAGATTCCCCGCGGTCTTAGTACCGCCAGAAGAGCACCCAGAACCTTTGTGAAGATTCTTGGAGCTGTAGCCAATCCGAATGGAAGAGCCACAAACTGGTAATGCCTGTCTAGGAAGGCAAACCTTAGGTACCGATAATGATCTTTGTGAATCGGTATGTGAAGGTAAGCATCTTTTAAATCTACAGTGGTCATGTACTGACCCTCTTGGATCATAGGTAAAATTGTCCGAATAGTCTCCATCTTGAACGATGGAACTCTTAGGAATTTGTTTAGGATCTTTAAGTCCAGGATTGGTCTGAAAGTTCCCTCTTTTTTGGGAACCACAAACAGATTTGAGTAAAACCCCTGTCCCTGTTCCGATCGTGGAACTGGATGGATTACTCCCATTAACAAGAGCTCTTGTACGCAGCGTAGAAACGCCTCTTTCTTTGTCTGGATTGTTGACAATCTTGACAGATGAAATCTCTCTCTTGGAGGAGAGTATTTGAAGTCCAGAAGGTATCCCTGAGATATCTCTAGCGCCCAGGGATCCTGAACATCTCTTGCCCAAGCCTGGGCGAAGAGAGAAAGTCTGCCCCCCACTAGATCCGATCCCGGATCGGGGGCCCTCAATTCATGCTGTTTTAGGGGCAGCAGCAGGTTTCCTAGTCTGCTTGCCCTTGTTCCAGGACTGGTTAGGTTTCCAGCCTTGTCTGTAGCGAGCAACAGCTCCTTCCTGTTTTGGTGCAGAGGAAGTTGATGCTGCTCCTGCTTTGAAATTACGAAAGGAACGAAAATTAGACTGTCTAGTCTTGGCTTTGTCCTGAGGCAGGGCATGGCCTTTACCTCCTGTAATGTCAGCGATAATCTCTTTCAACCCGGGCCCGAATAAGGTCTGCCCTTTGAAAGGTATATTAAGCAATTTAGACTTAGAAGTAACATCAGCTGACCAGGATTTTAGCCACAGCGCCCTGCGTGCCTGAATGGCGAATCCTGAATTCTTCGCTGTAAGTTTAGTAAGATGTACTACGGCCTCCGAAATGAATGAATTAGCTAGTTTAAGGACTCTAAGCCTGTCCGTAATGTCGTCCAGAGTAGCTGAACCAATGTTCTCTTCCAGAGACTCAATCCAGAATGCCGCTGCAGCCGTGATCGGCGCAATGCATGCAAGGGGTTGCAATATAAAACCTTGTTGAACAAACATTTTCTTAAGGTAACCCTCTAACTTTTTATCCATTGGATCTGAAAAAGCACAGCTATCCTCCACCGGGATAGTGGTACGCTTAGCTAAGGTAGAAACTGCTCCCTCCACCTTAGGGACCGTTTGCCATAAGTCCCTTGTGGTGGCGTCTATTGGAAACATTTTTCTAAATATCGGAGGGGGTGAGAACGGCACACCGGGTCTATCCCACTCCTTAGTAACAATTTCAGTAAGTCTCTTACGTATAGGAAAAACCTCAGTACTCGTCGGGTACCGCAAAATATTTATCCAACCTACACATTTTCTCTGGTATTGCAACTGTGTTACAATCATTCAGAGCCGCTAACACCTCCCCTAGTAATACACGGAGGTTTTCCAGTTTAAATTTAAAATTTGAAATATCTGAATCCAGTCTGTTTGGATCAGAACCGTCACCCACAGAATGAAGTTCTCCGTCCTCATGTTCTGCCACCTGTGACGCAGTGTCTGACATGGCCCTAATATTATCAGCGCACTCTGTTCTCACCCCAGAGTGATCACGCTTACCTCTTAGTTCTGGTAATTTAGCCAAAACCTCAGTCATAACAGTAGCCATATCCTGTAATGTGATTTGTAATGGCCGCCCAGATGTACTCGGCGCTACAATATCACGCACCTCCCTCTGAACGGGAGATGTAGGTACTGACACGTGAGGCGAGTTAGTCGGCATAACTCTCCCCTCGTTGTTTGGTGAAATTTGTTCAATTTGTACAGATTGACTTTTATTTAAAGTAGCATCAATACAGTTAGTACATCAATTTCTATTGGGCTCCACTTTGGCATTGCAACAAATGACACAGGTATCATCCTCTGAATCAGACATGTTTAACACACTAGCAAATAAACTTGCAACTTGGAAATACAATTCAATTAGAATAATATTAAAACGTACTGTGCCTTTAAGAAGCACAGAAGATCTATGACAGTTGAAAATTAATAAATTGAAACCGTTATAGCCTCAATCCTTGTAAACAACACAACTTTAGCAAAGGTTTAATCCCATTAGCAAAGATAACAAATTCTGAAAGCAGGAAACAAATTACAGAATAAACGTTTTTTATTTCAGTCAAACTATAATTCTCACAGCTCTGCTGAGAGAAATTACCTCCCTCAAAATAAGTTTTGAAGACCCCTGAGCTCTGTAGAGATGAACCGGATCATGCAGGGAATACAATGAGTTGCTGACTGAAATATTTGATGCGTAGTAAAAGCGCCAAAAAACGGCCCCTCCCCCTCACACACAGCAGTGAGGGAGAACAGAAACTGTCAGAAAACAGATTAAGCAACTGCCAAGTGGAAAAATAGTGCCCAAACATTTATTCACTCAGTACCTCAGCAAATGAAAACGATTTTACATTCCAGCAAAAACGTTAAACATAATCTCTAGTTATTAAACAGCTTTATGTATTTCTTACAGTGTAATTCTAGTGAAGTACCATTCCCCAGAATACTGAAGTGTAAAGTATACATACATGACATTATATCGGTATGGCAGGATCTTCTCATCAATTCCATTGTCAGAAAATAAAAACTGCTACATACCTCTATGCAGATTCATCTGCCCGCTGTCCCCTGATCTGAAGTTTACCTCTCCTCAGATGGCCGAGAAACAGCAATATGATCTTAACTACTCCGGCTAAAATCATAACAAAAACTCTGGTAGATTCTTCTTCAAACTCTGCCAGAGATAATAATAAC
Organism: Bombina bombina; assembly: GCF_027579735.1. Classification (NCBI taxonomy): domain Eukaryota; kingdom Metazoa; phylum Chordata; class Amphibia; order Anura; family Bombinatoridae; genus Bombina; species Bombina bombina. Next base: position 1,637 of record NW_026512997.1, on the reverse strand, counting down.
ACACTCCGGTGCTATTTTAAAATAACAAACTTTTGATTGAAGATATAAAACTAAGTATAATCACCATAGTCCTCTCACACATCCTATCTAGTCGTTGGGTGCAAGAGAATGACTGGGAGTGACGTAGAGGGGAGGAGCTATATGCAGCTCTGCTGGGTGAATCCTCTTGCACTTCCTGTTGGGGAGGAGTAATATCCCAGAAGTAATGATGACCCGTGGACTGATCACACTTAACAGAAGAAATAGCTGCTAGATCTACCAACTGACATGTGAATAACCCTTCAAATAATATTGGGGATGAAGATACTTCAGCTAACATGCCACTACAGCACCTCGTGACCGCTTTTGCCATGAATTTGCAATAAACTGCCTGCCCACTTGTCTCTTTCCTTAAACTGCCTACTCTCTTATCTACATTACAGAATATACTGGGTCCTGTTAACTATCACGAGTGTTTCCAAGAAACATTTCTTGCAAACTAACCGAAACTTTCTCTTACCTACACTCTTTCACCCTCAAGATGACATCGAAGAGAAATACAAAAGGTGAGAAAACAGTAAAACCATCAACAGTATCAACATTTTTTTTAAACCCTGCCAGACAAACAAACATCATGCGGACACAGAAATCGAAGATGAATCTGACACCGAAACACATCAACTTGCACAAGATGAAAGTCCACTAACAAAAGCTGACCTCAACAATTTAGTGTCCAAAAAAGACATCGCTGATAATTTTGAAAAACTATGGGAGAAAATCGACTCTATCCATTCATCAGTGACTAGTAGCCTAACTGAAATCAAATCTGATCTTTGCGAAATGGGCAACAGAATGGAGACATTAGAAGATCAAAAAGATGCTATGGTGGAACAAATGGATGAAATGGCGCAAACCATGACCACACAACAACAAACATTCGAAGAACTCCAAGATAAAATAGAAGATTTGGAGAATAGGAGCAGGAGGAACAATATCCGCCTAAAAGGAGTCCCAGAAGAAATACTCCCCACGGATATACCAACATATCTCACCCAACTCTTCACTCATATCACAAACTCTCCTGCTGATTATGTCTTTCATGTAGAAAGAGCTCATAGGGCTCTAAAACCCAAGCCTAAACCAGGTTTGCCCCCAAGAGATATAGTCAAACTAACATTCTTTCCTGACAAAGACAGAATACTACAAGCGGCAAGAAAACATCCAACTTTCAAATACCAAGGCAACATTATTCAGTTTTATCAAGATCTTAGTGTGCGAACACTACAGAGAAGAGGCACTCTACGCCCCCTTACCACCCTACTTAGGAAACACCAGATACAATATAGATGGGGGTTCCCATTTGCTTTATACATCATAAAAGACTCCAAGACGATCACGCTTAAAGACTCGGAAGATATCCCTGAGATCTGTAAGATTTTGGCTCTGGAGTCTCCTAATATTCCAACTCCCACACCAAATTCAACAAGAGACAAGGACCCAGGCAGGCAACCGGATCTATTCAAATGGCAGAAGATGAATCACAAAAAACAAAAGACCAAGGAGATAGGAGGGAAGATTTCCTAGAAGGCTTGACGAAAGATCAGAACTGCAACTATACACAACCATTGTTCTCCATAAGAAAGAAGACATAGAAGAAC
>NW_026512996.1:0-43730 GCF_027579735.1 Bombina bombina | reverse complement strand
CATCATTTGTGAATGCCCAAGAGAAAGCCACAGCCCTAGTGGAATGAGCCGTAAGTCTTTCAGGAGACTGCTGTCCAGCAGTCACATATGCAAAACAGATGGAACTCTTAGCCATAAAGGAAGAGAGGTAGTCGTAGCTTTCTGACCCCTACGGTTTCCAGAAAAAAACACAAACAAAGAAGGTGATTGACGAAAATCCTTAGTAGCTTGCAAGTAGAACTTTAAAGCACGGACCACACCTAAATTATGTAACAGACGTTCCTTCCGAGAAGAAGGATAAGGACACAAAGATGGAACCACAGTTCCTGATTAATGTGCTTAACTGAAACAACCCTAGGAAGAAACCCAGGTTTAGTACACAACACCACCTTATCCGCATAAAAAAACATAATTTATGCTTACCTGATAAATTTATTTCTCTTGTAGTGTATTCAGTCCACGGGTCATCCATTACTTATGGGATATATTCCCTTCCCAACAGGAAGTTGCAAGAGGATCACCCAAGCAGAGCTGCTATATAGCTCCTCCCCTCACATGTCATATCTAGTCATTCGACCGAAACAAGACAAGAAAGGAGAAACCATAGGGTGCAGTGGTGACTGGAGTTTTAATTAAAATTTAGATCTGCCTCAAAAGAAGACAGGGCGGGCCGTGGACTGAATACACTACAAGAGAAATAAATTTATCAGGTAAGCATAAATTATGTTTTCTCTTGTTAAGTGTATTCAGTCCACGGGTCATCCATTACTTATGGGATACCAATACCAAAGCTAAAGTACACGGATGATGGGAGGGACAAGGCAGGAACTTTAAACGGAAGGAACCACTGCCTGTAGAACCTTTCTCCCAAAAACAGCCTCCGAAGAAGCAAAAGTGTCAAATTTGTAAAATTTTGAAAAGGTATGAAGTGAAGACCAAGTCGCAGCCTTGCAAATCTGTTCAACAGAGGCCTCATTCTTAAAGGCCCAGGTGGAAGCCACAGCTCTAGTGGAATGAGCTGTAATTCTTTCAGGAGGCTGCTGTCCAGCAATCTCATAGGCTAAACGTATTATGCTACGAAGCCAAATGGAGAGAGAGGTAGCCGAAGCTTTTTGACCTCTCCTCTGACCAGAAACGACAAACAGGGAAGACGTTTGACGAAAATCTTTAGTTGCCTGTAAATAGAACTTCAGGGCACGGACTACGTCCAGATTATGCAAAAGTCGTTCCTTCTTTGAAGAAGGGTTAGGACATAATGATGGAACAACAATCTCTTGATTGATATTCCTGTTAGAAACTACCTTAGGTAAGAACCCAGGTTTAGTATGCAGAACTACCTTGTCTGAATGAAAAATCAGATAAGGAGAATCACAATGTAAGGCAGATAACTCAGAGACTCTTCGAGCCGAGGAAATAGCCATCAAAAACAGAACTTTCCAAGATAACAGCTTGATCTCAATGGAATGAAGGGGTTCAAATGGAACACCTTGAAGAACGTTAAGAAACATAATTTATGTAAGAACTTACCTGATAAATTCATTTCTTTCATATTAGCAAGAGTCCATGAGCTAGTGACGTATGGGATATACATTCCTACCAGGAGGGGCAAAGTTTCCCAAACCTCAAAATGCCTATAAATACACCCCTCACCACACCCACAAATCAGTTTAACGAATAGCCAAGAAGTGGGGTGATAAGAAAAAAGTGCGAAAGCATAAAAAACAAGGAATTGAAATAATTGTGCTTTATACAAAAAAATCATAACCACCACAAAAAAAGGGTGGGCCTCATGGACTCTTGCTAATATGAAAGAAATGAATTTATCAGGTAAGTTCTTACATAAATTATGTTTTCTTTCATGTAATTAGCAAGAGTCCATGAGCTAGTGACGTATGGGATAATGACTACCCAAGATGTGGATCTTCCACGCAAGAGTCACTAGAGAGGGAGGGATAAAATAAAGACAGCCAATTCCGCTGAAAAATAATCCACACCCAAAATAAAGTTTAAATCTTATAATGAAGAAAACTGAAATTATAAGCAGAAGAATCAAACTGAAACAGCTGCCTGAAGTATTTTTTCTACCAAAAACTGCTTCAGAAGAAGAATACACATCAAAATGGTAGAATTTAGTAAAAATATGCAAAGAAGACCAAGTTGCCGCTTTGCAAATCTGAACAATCAAAGCTTCATTCCTAAACGCCCAGGAAGTAGAAACTGACCTAGTAGAATGAGCTGTAATCCTTTGAGGCGGAGATTTACCCGACTCGACATAAGCATGATGAATTAAAGATTTCAACCAAGATGCCAAAGAAATGGCAGAGGCCTTCTGACCTTTCCTAGAACCGGAAAAGATAACAAATAGACTAGAAGTCTTTCGGAAATTCTTAGTAGCTTCAACATAAAATTTCAAAGCTCTAACAACATCCAAAGAATGCAATGATCTCTCCTTAGAATTCTTAGGATTAGGACATAATGAAGGAACCACAATTTCTCTACTAATCTTGTTAGAATTCACAACCTTAGGAAAAAAATTAAAAAGAAGTTCGCAACACCGCCTCATCCTGATGAAAAATCAGAAAAGGAGACTCACAAGAAAAGAGCAGATAATTCAGAAACTCTTCTAGCAGAAGAGATGGCCAAAAGAAACAAAACTTTCCAAGAAAGTAATTTAATGTCCAGTGAATGCATAGGTTCAAACGGAGGAGTTTGAAGAGCCCCCAGAACCAAATTCAAACTCCAAGGAGGAGAAAATTGACTTAATAACAGATTTTATATGAACCAAAGCTTGTATAAAACAATGAATATCAGGAAGAATAGCAATCCTTCCGTGAAAAAGAACAGAAAGAGCAGAGATTTGTCCTTTCAAGGAACTTGCAGACAAACCTTTATCCAAACCATCCTGAAGAAACTGTAAAATTCTCGGAATTCTAAAAGAATGCCAGGAAAAATGATGAGAAAGACACCAAGAAATGTAAGTCTTCCAGACTCAATAATATATCATCCTAGATACAGATCTACGAGCCTGTAACATAGTATTAATCAAAGAGTCAGAGAAACCTCTTTGACTAAGAATCAAGCGTTCAATCTCCATACCTTTAAATTTAAGGATTTGAGATCCTGATGGTAAAAAAGGACCTTATGACAGAAGGTCTGGTCTTAACGGAAGAGTCCACGGATGACAAGAAGCCATGCGGACAAGATCCGCATACCAAAACCTGTGAGGCCATGCTGGAGCCACCAGCAGAAAAAAACGAGCATTCCTTCAGAATCTTGGAGATTACTCTTGGAAGAAGAACTAGAGGCGGAAAGATATAGGCAGGATGATACTTCCAAGGAAGTGACAATGCATCCACTGCTTCCGCCTGAGGATCCCTGGATCTGGACAGATACCTGGGAAGTTTCTTGTGTAGATGAGAAACCATCAGATCTATTTCTGGAAGTCCCCACATTTGAACAATCTGAAGAAACACCTCTGGGTGAAGAGACCACTCGCCCGGATGTAACGCTTGGCGACTGAGATAATCCGCTTCCCAATTGTCTATACCTGGGATATGAACCGCAGAGATTAGACAGGAGCTGGATTCCGCCCATACCAGTATTCGAGATACTTCTTTCATAGCCAGAGGACTGTGAGTCCCTTCTTGATGATTGATATATGCCACAGTTGTGACATTGTCTGTCTGAAAACAAATGAACGATTCTCTCTTTAGAAGAGGCCATGACTGAAGAGCTCTGAAAATTGCACGGAGTTCCAAAATATTGATTGGAAATCTCACCTCCTGAGATTTCCCAAACCCCTTGTGCTGTCAGAAACCCCCATACAGCTCCCCAACCTGTCAGACTTGCATCTGTTGAGATCACAGTCCAGGTTGGAAGAAAAAAAGAAGCCCCCTGAACTAAACGATGGTGGTCTGTACCACGTCAGAGGTTGTCGAACAATCGATTTTAAAGATATTAAATGAGATATCTTTGTATAATCCCGGCACCACCGGTTCAGCATACAGAGCTGAAGAGGTCGCATGTGAAAATGAGCAAAGGGGAACACGTCCAAAGCAGCAGTCATAAGAACCTAGAATTTCCATGCATAAGGCTACCGAAGGGAATGATTGAGACTGAAGGTTTCGATAAGCTGAAACCAATTTCAGACGTCTCTAATCCAACAGAAACAGAGACATGGACACTGAATCTATCCGGAAATCTAAAAAAGGTTACTCTTATCTGAGGAATCAACAAACTTTTTGGTTAATTGATCCTCCAACCATGTTCTTGAAGAAACAACACTCATAAAAAGCTGGAAAGGATCTTTCCATAGAAAATGAGCAAAGGGAATTGAATCCAATGCTGTTAAAACTTCTATGCATATATAGCAACTGAAGGAAATAATAGAGACTAAAGGTACCGACAGACGGAACCCAAATCAAATTGTCCCTTGTCTGATAGAGACAAAGATAGTGACATAAACCATCTGGAAACCTAAAAAAAGGTGACCCTTGCGTGAGGAATCAAGAGCTTTTGAAAAAAAAAAGATCCTCTAACTATGTCCTGAAGAGCAAGTGAAACATATGAGATTCCGCATCCACAGGAAATAATCTGAATGAAAACAGAAAAATGAAGAATATGCATTTATTGTATCTAATGAAAACAAATAATGCTATCAATGACCATAAAAAAGGCAGAATAGTTTGAATAAAACTCCAAAACCCAGTTCCTAGAAAAAGAACTGGAAGAAATACCCCAGAAGATTCCAGGTCTGAGCAGCGCTTGAGCCATGCTTCAACAGTATCCAAAATATATAGGACAGAAACACACTGAAAGAAGGTGTTAGCCTTACTGGAATAAAATCAAAGAAATTTGGACAGAATAGAACCAAATAAATTTCAAAGAAGTCTTAACCTGCCCCTTACCAGCCAAGCTGGAATACGGCACGTACATCGCAATATTAGGGAGCTGATTTCGAACCCCAATTATAAACATGTTACTTGGGAAGGAACTCAGGAATTTGTTCCTTAATAAGAACAACCAAACTAATATAAGCTTAAAGTTTAGTCTTAGAACTCAATCTTGAAGCCCATAGTAACAGTTAAGAATTGAATCCAATTATAATTGATTATCTTAGAACAAAAGAAATATGGATTTTCTTTTTGTTTTTTTGTTTTTTGTTTTTTTTAAAAACACAAAATTCTTCTAGCTAAAATAGCTAAAGACATAGATTAACCCTCATTTGCGAATATATTCAATAAAATGAAGACACAAATGAAATCATTAGCATGATAGTGCAGTTTAAAGGAACAGTCAAAACAGAGGACTTGCAAAATGCAAAACAACAAGACAAATGCAACAGCACCTAGTCTAGTAAATGTTGTCCCTTTAACAATGCTAAAATAAATCATAATCTGATACTTGATCTTAAAGTAAACAGAAAAAATGAAGCAATTGCAATATCACAGGACCAAGAAAAGTACCTGAAACTAAATAATTTTCCATAAATAAGATATAACTATATAAAGGAAAATAAATACTATTTTGCTATAACAACAATAGCATAATTAGTAGGAGTAGAGATAGCTCCAATAAATTGGAGAACCCTCCAAATTAAATTTAACTGCTGACAAAGAATATAGTTTAAAAATAAAAGAAAATTCTCAGCCTATTCCATTCCCTAGTATGGGGAATTGGAAGGAAAACCTCTGAAATCATAGAAGAATAAAAAGGCAGAAATAGTGTCAGCTAGTTTTAAAGAACTAGTTACCTTAATATCCAAAATAATCAACACCTCTTCAACAAAGAACAAATGTACTTTAATAATAAAAAAATTATATAAAAAAGTAGATTTGTTAGTGTCAATATCTGATGAAGAGAATTTCTGAAAGAGAAAAAAACATCATCAGAGAAGGATAAATCATGTTGTTGGTCATTTGAAACTTCAATAATTAAAAAAGAAGTGAAAAAGACCTAAAAATTGTATTAGAAGGCACGAAGTCAGACAAAGCCTTAATCAGAAAAAATATTTCTTATAAATCTTCTAAACATTTCTTGTACTTAAGAATGGAAATGTATAAAGCATAAATACTAATGGAATCTGCATGTAAAAGTATATCATAATAACTTAATACAAACCATAGCTAAAGATAAACATTTATAACATTTAAAATAAATGAACTTAGCTTTGGTAGAACTGAAACTCAGTTAAGCATTTTTCCAGAAGTGGCTTCTGACTCAGGGACAAACGGAGACATCTTGCAATATGTAATAGAAAAAACAACATATAAAGCAAAATTGATCAAATTCCTTAAATGACAGTTTCAGGAATGGGGAAAAAAATGCCAGTGAACAAGCTTCTAGCAACCAGAAGCAATAAATAATGAGACTTAAATAATGTGGAGACAATAGTGACGCCCATATTTTTTAGCGCCAAAAAAGACGGCCACATTATTTGGCGCCTAAATGCTTTTGGCACCAAAAATGACGCCACATCCGGAACGCCGACACCTTTGGCGCAAAAAAACGTCCAAAAAATGACGCAACTTCCGGCGACACGTATGACGCCGGAAACAGAAAAAACATTTTGCGCCAAAAAAGTCCGCGCCAAGAATGACGCAATAAAAACATAATTTATGCTTACCTGATAAATTCCTTTCTTCTGTAGTGTGATCAGTCCACGGGTCATCATTACTTCTGGGATATTACTCCTCCCCAACAGGAAGTGCAAGAGGATTCACCCAGCAGAGCTGCATATAGCTCCTCCCCTCTACGTCACTCCCAGTCATTCGACCAAGGACCAACGAGAAAGGAAAAGCCAAGGGTGAAGTGGTGACTGGAGTATAAATTAAAAAATATTTACCTGCCTTAAAAACAGGGCGGGCCGTGGACTGATCACACTACAGAAGAAAGGAATTTATCAGGTAAGCATAAATTATGTTTTCTTCTGTTAAGTGTGATCAGTCCACGGGTCATCATTACTTCTGGGATACCAATACCAAAGCAAAAGTACACGGATGACGGGAGGGATAGGCAGGCTCTTTATACAGAAGGAACCACTGCCTGAAGAACCTTTCTCCCAAAAATAGCCTCCGATGAAGCAAAAGTGTCAAATTTGTAAAATTTGGAAAAAGTATGAAGCGAAGACCAAGTTGCAGCCTTGCAAATCTGTTCAACAGAGGCCTCATTCTTGAAGGCCCAAGTGGAAGCCACAGCTCTAGTAGAATGAGCTGTAATTCTTTCAGGAGGCTGCTGTCCAGCAGTCTCATAAGCTAAACGAATTATGCTACAAAGCCAAAAAGAAAGAGAGGTAGCGGAAGCTTTTTGACCTCTCCTCTGCCCAGAGTAAATGACAAACAGAGAAGACGTTTGTCGAAATTCCTTAGTTGCCTGTAAGTAAAATTTTAGAGCACGGACTACATCCAGGTTGTGCAGTAGACGTTCCTTCTTTGAAGAAGGATTTGGGCATAAAGAAGGAACAACAATCTCTTGATTGATATTCCTGTTAGTAACTACCTTAGGTAAGAACCCAGGTTTAGTACGCAGGACTACCTTATCAGAATGAAAAATCAAATAAGGAGAATCACAATGTAAGGCTGATAATTCAGAGACTCTTCGAGCCGAGGAAATAGCCATTAAAAATAGAACTTTCCAAGATAACAACTTTATATCAATGGAATGAAGGGGTTCAAACGGAACGCCCTGTAAAACATTAAGAACAAGGTTTAAACTCCATGGTGGAGCAACAGTTTTAAACACAGGCTTAATTCTGGCCAAAGCCTGACAAAAAGCCTGGACGTCAGGAACTTCTGACAGACGTTTGTGTAACAGAATGGACAGAGCTGAGATCTGTCCCTTTAATGAACTAGCAGATAAACCCTTTTCTAAACCTTCTTGTAGAAAAGACAATATCCTAGGAATCCTAACCTTACTCCAAGAGTAACCTTTGGATTCACACCAATATAGGTATTTACGCCATATCTTATGGTAAATCTTTCTGGTAACAGGTTTCCTAGCCTGTATTAAGGTATCAATAACTGACTCAGAAAATCCACGTCTTGATAAAATCAAGCGTTCAATTTCCAAGCAGTCAGCTTCAGAGAAGTTAGATTTTGATGTTTGAAGGGACCCTGTATCAGAAGGTCCTGTTTCAGAGGTAGAGACCAAGGTGGACAGGATGACATGTCCACCAGGTCTGCATACCAAGTCCTGCGTGGCCACGCAGGTGCTATTAGAATCACTGATGCTCTCTCTTGTTTGATTCTGGCAATCAATCGAGGAAGCAACGGGAAGGGTGGAAACACGTAAGCCATCCTGAAGTCCCAAGGTGCTGTCAGAGCATCTATCAGGACTGCTCCTGGATCCCTGGATCTGGACCCGTAACGAGGAAGCTTGGCGTTCTGTCGAGACGCCATGAGATCTATCTCTGGTTTGCCCCAACGTCGAAGTATTTGGGCAAAGACCTCCGGATGAAGTTCCCACTCCCCCGGATGAAAAGTCTGACGACTTAAGAAATCCGCCTCCCAGTTCTCCACTCCCGGGATGTGGATTGCTGACAGGTGGCAAGAGTGAGACACTGCCCAGCAAATTATCTTTGATACTTCCATCATAGCTAGGGAGCTTCTTGTCCCTCCCTGATGGTTGATGTAAGCTACAGTCGTGATGTTGTCCGACTGAAACCTGATGAACCCCCGAGTTGTCAACTGGGGCCAAGCCAGGAGGGCATTGAGAACTGCTCTCAATTCCAGAATGTTTATTGGCAGGAGACTCTCCTCCTGACTCCATTGTCCCTGAGCCTTCAGAGAATTCCAGACGGCACCCCAACCTAGAAGGCTGGCGTCTGTTGTTACAATTGTCCAGTCTGGTCTGCTGAATGGCATCCCCCTGGACAGATGTGGCCGAGAAAGCCACCATAGAAGAGAATTTCTGGTCTCTTGATCCAGATTCAGAGAAGGGGATAAGTCTGAGTAATCCCCATTCCACTGACTTAGCATGCACAGTTGCAGTGGTCTGAGGTGTAAGCGTGCAAAGGGTACTATGTCCATTGCCGCTACCATTAAGCCGATTACCTCCATGCATTGAGCCACTGACGGGTGTTGAATGGAATGAAGGGTGCGGCAAGCACTTTGAAGTCTTGTTAGCCTGTCCTCTGTCAGGTAAATCTTCATTTCTACAGAATCTATAAGAGTCCCCAGGAAGGGAACTCTTGTGAGTGGAACGAGTGAACTTTTCTTTTCGTTCACCTTCCATCCATGTGACCTTAGAAATGCCAGCACTAACTCTGTATGAGACTTGGCAGTTTGAAAGCTTGAAGCTTGTATCAGAATGTCGTCTAGGTATGGAGCTACCGAGATTCCCCGCGGTCTTAGTACCGCCAGAAGAGCACCCAGAACCTTTGTGAAGATTCTTGGAGCTGTAGCCAATCCGAATGGAAGAGCCACAAACTGGTAATGCCTGTCTAGGAAGGCAAACCTTAGGTACCGATAATGATCTTTGTGAATCGGTATGTGAAGGTAAGCATCTTTTAAATCTACAGTGGTCATGTATTGACCCTCTTGGATCATAGGTAAAATTGTCCGAATAGTCTCCATCTTGAACGATGGAACTCTTAGGAATTTGTTTAGGATCTTTAAGTCCAGGATTGGTCTGAAAGTTCCCTCTTTTTTGGGAACCACAAACAGATTTGAGTAAAACCCCTGTCCCTGTTCCGATCGTGGAACTGGATGGATTACTCCCATTAACAAGAGCTCTTGTACGCAGCGTAGAAACGCCTCTTTCTTTGTCTGGATTGTTGACAATCTTGACAGATGAAATCTCTCTCTTGGAGGAGAGTATTTGAAGTCCAGAAGGTATCCCTGAGATATTATCTCTAGCGCCCAGGGATCCTGAACATCTCTTGCCCAAGCCTGGGCGAAGAGAGAAAGTCTGCCCCCACTAGATCCGATCCCGGATCGGGGGCCCTCAATTCATGCTGTTTTAGGGGCAGCAGCAGGTTTCCTAGTCTGCTTGCCCTTGTTCCAGGACTGGTTAGGTTTCCAGCCTTGTCTGTAGCGAGCAACAGCTCCTTCCTGTTTTGGTGCAGAGGAAGTTGATGCTGCTCCTGCTTTGAAATTACGAAAGGAACGAAAATTAGACTGTCTAGTCTTGGCTTTGGCTTTGTCCTGAGGCAGGGCATGGCCTTTACCTCCTGTAATGTCAGCGATAATCTCTTTCAACCCGGGCCCGAATAAGGTCTGCCCTTTGAAAGGTATATTAAGCAATTTAGACTTAGAAGTAACATCAGCTGACCAGGATTTTAGCCACAGCGCCCTGCGTGCCTGAATGGCGAATCCTGAATTCTTCGCCGTAAGTTTAGTAAGATGTACTACGGCCTCCGAAATGAATGAATTAGCTAGTTTAAGGACTCTAAGCCTGTCCGTAATGTCGTCCAGAGTAGCTGAACCAATGTTCTCTTCCAGAGACTCAATCCAGAATGCCGCTGCAGCCGTGATCGGCGCAATGCATGCAAGGGGTTGCAATATAAAACCTTGTTGAACAAACATTTTCTTAAGGTAACCCTCTAACTTTTTATCCATTGGATCTGAAAAAGCACAGCTATCCTCCACCGGGATAGTGGTACGCTTAGCTAAGGTAGAAACTGCTCCCTCCACCTTAGGGACCGTTTGCCATAAGTCCCTTGTGGTGGCGTCTATTGGAAACATTTTTCTAAATATCGGAGGGGGTGAGAACGGCACACCGGGTCTATCCCACTCCTTAGTAACAATTTCAGTAAGTCTCTTAGGTATAGGAAAAACCTCAGTACTCGTCGGTACCGCAAAATATTTATCCAACCTACACATTTTCTCTGGTATTGCAACTGTGTTACAATCATTCAGAGCCGCTAACACCTCCCCTAGTAATACACGGAGGTTTTCCAGTTTAAATTTAAAATTTGAAATATCTGAATCCAGTCTGTTTGGATCAGAACCGTCACCCACAGAATGAAGTTCTCCGTCCTCATGTTCTGCCACCTGTGACGCAGTGTCTGACATGGCCCTAATATTATCAGCGCACTCTGTTCTCACCCCAGAGTGATCACGCTTACCTCTTAGTTCTGGTAATTTAGCCAAAACCTCAGTCATAACAGTAGCCATTTCCTGTAATGTGATTTGTAATGGCCGCCCAGATGTACTCGGCGCTACAGTATCACGCACCTCCCTCTGAGCGGGAGATGTAGGTACTGACACGTGAGGCGAGTTAGTCGGCATAACTCTCCCCTCGTTGTTTGGTGAAATTTGTTCAATTTGTACAGATTGACTTTTATTTAAAGTAGCATCAATACAGTTAGTACATAAATTTCTATTGGGCTCCACTTTGGCATTGCAACAAATGACACAGGTATCATCCTCTGAATCAGACATGTTTAACACACTAGCAAATAAACTTGCAACTTGGAAATACAATTCAATTAGAATAATATTAAAATGTACTGTGCCTTTAAGAAGCACAGAAGATCTATGATAGTTGAAAATTAATAAATTGAAACAGTTATAGCCTCAATCCTTGTAAACAACACAACTTTAGCAAAGGTTTAATCCCATTAGCAAAGATAACAAATTCTGAAAGCAGGAAACAAATTACAGAATAAACGTTTTTTATCTCAGTCAAACTATAATTCTCACAGCTCTGCTGAGAGAAATTACCTCCCTCAAAATAAGTTTTGAAGACCCCTGAGCTCTGTAGAGATGAACCGGATCATGCAGGGAATACAATGAGTTGCTGACTGAAATATTTGATGCATAGAAAAAGCGCCAAAAAACGGCCCCTCCCCCTCACACACAGCAGTGAGGGAGAACAGAAACTGTCAGAAAAACAGATTAAGCAACTGCCAAGTGGAAAAATAGTGCCCAAACATTTATTCACACAGTACCTCAGCAAATGAAAACGATTTTACATTCCAGCAAAAACGTTAAACATAATCTCTAGTTATTAAACAGCTTTATGTATTTCTTACAGTGTAATTCTAGTGAAGTACCATTCCCCAGAATACTGAAGTGTAAAGTATACATACATGACATTATATCGGTATGGCAGGATTTTCTCATCAATTCCATTGTCAGAAAATAAAAACTGCTACATACCTCTATGCAGATTCATCTGCCCGCTGTCCCCTGATCTGAAGTTTACCTCACTCCTCAGATGGCCGAGAACAGCAATATGATCTTAACTACTCCGGCTAAAATCATAGCAAAACTCTGGTAGATTCTTCTTCAAACTCTGCCAGAGAGGTAATAACACACTCCGGTGCTATTTTAAAATAACAAACTTTTGATTGAAGATATAAAACTAAGTATAATCACCATAGTCCTCTCACACATCCTATCTAGTCGTTGGGTGCAAGAGAATGACTGGGAGTGACGTAGAGGGGAGGAGCTATATGCAGCTCTGCTGGGTGAATCCTCTTGCACTTCCTGTTGGGGAGGAGTAATATCCCAGAAGTAATGATGACCCGTGGACTGATCACACTTAACAGAAGAAATGAAGCATTTTCAGCCCCCGCGAGCCTAATAGCCCACAGGGAAAAAGTCAAATTTAAAGGTAAGAAAAAAATTGATTAATCCATATGCATTGTCCCAAATATGAAACTGACTGTCTGAAATAAGGAACGTTGAACATCCTGAGTCAAGGCAAATAAATGTTTGAACACATATATTTAGAACTTTATATAAAAGTGCCCAACCATAGCTTAGAGTGTCACAGAAAATAAGACTTACTTACCCCAGGACACTCATCTACAGGTAGTAGAAAGCCAAACCAGTACTGAAACGAGAATCAGTAGAGGTAATGGTATATATAAGAGTATATCGTCGATCTGAAAAGGGAGGTAAGAGATGAATCTCTACGACCGATAACAGAGAACCTATGAAATAGACCCCGTAGAAGGAGATCATTGAATTCAAATTGGCAATACTCTCCTCACATCCCTCTGACATTCACTGCACGCTGAGAGGAAAACCGGGCTCCAACCTGCTGCGGAGCGCATATCAACGTAGAATCTAGCACAAACTTACTTCACCACCTCCATAGGAGGCAAAGTTTGTAAAACTGATTTGTGGGTGTGGTGAGGGGTGTATTTATAGGCATTTTGAGGTTTGGGAAACTTTGCCCCTCCTGGTAGGAATGTGTATCCCATACGTCACTAGCTCATGGACTCTTGCTAATTACATGAAAGAAACTAAGTTTAAGCTCCACGGCGGAGCAACAGTCTTAAACACAGGCTTAATCCTAGCCAAAGCCTGACAAAAAGCCTGAACGTCTGGAACTTCTGCCAGACGTTTGTGTAAAAGAATAGATAGAAATCTGTCCCTTTAACGAACTAGCCGATAAGCCCTTTTCTAAACCCTCTTGCAGAAAAGACAATATCCTAGGAATCCTAACTTTACTCCATGAGTAACTCTTGGATTCGCACCAATATAAATATTTACGCCATATCTTATGGTAAATCTTTCTGGTAACAGGTTTCCGAGCCTGTATTAAGGTATCAATAACCGACTCCCGAGAAGCCGCGCTTTGATAGGATCAAGCGTTCAATCTCCATGCAGTCAGCCTCAGAGAAATTAGATTTGGATGGTTGAAAGGACCCTGAATTAGAAGGTCCTGCCTCAGAGGCAGAGACCATGGTGGACAGGACGACATGTCCACTAGGTCTGCATACCAGGTCCTGCGTGGCCACGCAGGCGCTATCAGAATCACTGATGCTCTCTCCTGTTTGATCTTGGCAATCAGTCGAGGTAGTAGCGGAAATGGTGGAAACACATAAGCCATGTTGAAAACCCAAGGGGCTGCTAGAGCATCTATCAGCACCGCTCCTGGGTCCCTGGACCTGGATCCGTAACAAGGAAGCTTGGCGTTCTGGCGAGACGCCATGAGATCCAGTTCTGGTTTGCCCCAACGAAGAATCAGTTGAGCAAAGACCTCCGGATGAAGTTCCCACTCCCCCGGATGAAAAGTCTGGCGACTTAGAAAGTCCGCCTCCCAGTTCTCCACACCTGGGATGTAAATCGCTGACAGGTGGCAAGAGTGAGACTCTGCCCAGCGAATTATCTTGGAGACTTCTAACATCGCTAGGGAACTCCTGGTTCCTCCTTGATGGTTGATGTAAGCCACAGTCGTGATGTTGTCCGACTGAAATCTGATGAACCTCAGTGTTGCTAACTGAGGCCAAGCTAGAAGAGCATTGAATATTGCTCTTAACTCCAGAATATTTATTGGGAGGAGTTTCTCCTCCTGAGTCCACGATCCCTGAGCCTTCAGGGAGTTCCAGACTGCGCCCCAACCTAGAAGGCTGGCATCTGTTGTTACAATCGTCCAATCTGGCCTGCGAAAGGTCATCCCTTTGGACAAATGGACCCGAGAAAGCCACCAGAGAAGAGAATCTCTGGTCTCTTGATCCAGATTTAGTCGAGGGGACAAATCTGAGTAATCCCCATTCCACTGACTTAGCATGCATAATTGCAGCGGTCTGAGATGTAGGCGCGCAAATGGAACAATGTCCATTGCCGCTACCATTAAGCCGATTACTTCCATGCACTGAGCTACTGACGGGTGTGGAATGGAATGAAGGACACAGCAAGCATTTAGCAGTTTTGATAACCTGTACTCCGTCAGGTAAATTTTCATCTCTATAGAATCTATAAGAGTCCCTAGGAAGGGAACCCCTTGTGAGTGGTAATAGAGAACTCTTTTCCACGTTCACCTTCCACCCATGCGACCTCAGAAATGCCAGAACTATCTCTGTGTGAGACTTGGCAATTTGAAAACTTGACGCTTGTATCAGAATGTCGTCTAGGTACGGAGCCACCGCTATGCCTCGCGGTCTCAGCACCGCCAGAAGTGAGCCCAGAACCTTTGTAAAGATTCTCGGGGCCGTAGCTAACCCGAAGGGAAGAGCTACAAACTGGTAATGCCTGTCTAGAAAGGCAAATCTTAGGTACCGATAATGATCTTTGTGAATCGGTATGTGAAGGTAGGCATCCTTTAAGTCCACTGTGGTCATATACTGACCCTCTTGGATCATGGGTAGGATGGTTCGAATAGTTTCCATTTTGAATGATGGAACTCTTAGGAATTTGTTTAAAATTTTTAGGTCCAAGATTGGTCTGAAGGTTCCCTCTTTCTTGGGAACCACAAACAGATTTGAGTAAAATCCTTGCCCTTGTTCCGTCCGCGGAACTGGGTGGATCACCCCCATTACTAGGAGGTCTTGTACACAGTGAAGAAAAGCCTCTTTTTTTATTTGGTTTGCTGATAACCTGGAAAGATGAAATCTCCCTTGTGGAGGAGAAGCTTTGAAGTCCAGAAGGTATCCCTGAGATATAATCTCCAACGCCCAGGGATCCTGGACATCTCTTGCCCAAGCCTGGGCGAAGAGAGAAAGTCTGCCCCCCACTAGATCCGTTTCCGGATAGGGGGCCCTCTCTTCATGCTGTCTTAGGGGCAGTAGTAGGCTTTCTGGCCTGCTTGCCCTTGTTCCAGGACTGGTTGGTTTTCCAGCCCTGTTTGTAACGAGCAACAGTTCCTTCCTGTTTTGGGGCGGAGGAAGTTGATGCTGCTCCTGCCTTGAAGTTTCGAAAGGCACGAAAATTAGACTGTTTGGCCTTTGATTTGGCCCTGTCCTGAGGAAGAGTATGACCCTTACCTCCAGTAATGTCAGCAATAATTTCTTTCTATCCGGGCCCGAATAAGGTCTGCCCTTTGAAAGGAATATTAAGCAATTTGGATTTAGAAGTCACATCAGCTGACCAAGATTTAAGCCATAGCGCTCTGCGCGCCTGGATGGCGAATCCGGAGTTCTTAGCTGTTAGTTTGGTTAAATGTACAACGGCATCAGAAACAAATGCGTTAGCTAGCTTAAGTGCTTTAAGCTTGTCCATAATCTCATCCAATGGAGCTGTGCGAATGGCCTCTTCCAGAGACTCAAACCAGAATGCCGCAGCAGCAGTGACAGGCGCAATGCATGCAAGGGGCTGTAAGATAAAACCTTGTTGAACAAACATTTTCTTAAGGTAACCTTCTAATTTTTTATCCATTGGATCCGAAAAAGCACAACTATCCTCCACCGGGATAGTGGTACGCTTAGCTAAAGTAGAAACTGCTCCCTCCACCTTAGGGACTGTCTGCCATAAGTCTCGTGTGGTGGCGTCTATTGGAAACATTTTCCTAAATATAGGAGGAGGGGAAAAGGGCACACCGGGTCTATCCCACTCCTTGCTAATAATCTCTGTAAGCCTTTTAGGTATAGGAAAAACGTCAGTACACACCGGCACCGCATAGTATCTATCTAGCCTACATAATTTCTCTGGAATTGCAACTGTATTACAGTCATTCAGAGCCGCTAAAACCTCCCCTAGCAATACACGGAGGTTCTCAAGCATAAATTTAAAATTAGAGATCTCTGAATCCGGTCTCCCTGGATCAGATCCGTCACCCACAGAATGAAGCTCTCCGTCCTCATGTTCTGCAAATTGTGACGCAGTATCGGACATGGCTCTCACATCATCAGCGCGCTCTGTCCTTATCCCAGAGCAATCGCGCTTGCCTCTTAATTCCGGCAGTTTAGATAATACTTCTGTCATAACATTAGCCATGTCTTGTAAAGTGATTTGTATGGGCCTCTCATTTGGCGCCACAATATCACGCGCCTCCTGGGCGGGAGGCGAAGGTACTGACACGTGAGCGGAGTTAGTCGGCATAACTTCCCCCTCGTTGTCTGGTGATAATTCCTTTACAAATAAAGATTGACCTTTATTATTTAAAGTGAAATCAATGCATTTAGTACACATCTTTCTATGGGGCTCCACATTGGCCTTCAAACATAGTGAACAAACAGATTCATCTGTGTCAGACATGTTTAAACAGACTAGCAATGAGACTAGCAAGCTTGGAAAATACTTTCAAATAAATTTACAAGCAATATAAAAAACGCTACTGCGCCTTTAAGAAGCACAAAAAAAAACTGTCACAGTTGAAATAACAATGAACCAAATCAGTTATAGCAACCAAATTTTAGCAAATGGATGATTAACCCCTTAGTACCCAAAACGGATAATCAATATAAGAATTAACGTTTTTAACACAGTCAAACACACTGTCACAGGTCTGCTGTGACTGATTACCTCCCTCAAAATGATTTTTGAAATCCCCTGAGCTCTCTAGAGACGTCCTGGATCATGGAGGAAGAAGCAGGAAGACTGTGACTGAATTTTTACTGCGCAAAAAAGCGCTAAAATAGGCCCCTCCCACTCATATTACAACAGTGGGAAACCTCAGTTAACTGTTTCTATGCAGAAATATACGACAGCCATGTGGAAAATTTCATGCCCCAATAAGTTTTATCACCAATGTACCTCACAAAAAACGATTAACATGCCAGTAAACGTTTTAAAACATCAATTTTAAAGGTTATGTATTGTTATAGATAAGCCTGCTACCAGTTGCTACTACTGCAGTTAAGGCTCATACATTACTTCAGTATTAACAGCATTTTCTTAGTCAAATTCCATTCCTTAGAAAATTACTTTACTGCACATACATTCATCAGCCTGATACCAGTCGCTACTACTGCATTTAAGGCTGTACTTACATTATATCGGTATCAGCAGTATTTTCTTAGTCAATTCCATTCCTTAGAAAAATATTTACTGCACATACCTTATTTGCAGGAAACCCCGCATGCTATTCCCCTTCTGAAGTTACCCCACTCCTCAGAATGTGCGAGAACAGCCAGTGGATCTTAGTTACTTCTGCTAAGATCATAGAAAACGCAGGCAGATTCTTCTTCTAAATACTGCCTGAGAGAAAAAACAGCACACTCCGGTGCCATTTAAAAATAACAAACTTTTGATTGAAGAAGTAATTAAATATAAAAAACTCCTCTCACGACCTTCCTTCTATGTTGAGGGTTGCAAGAGAATGACTGGGTATGACATGTGAGGGGAGGAGCTATATAGCAGCTCTGCTTGGGTGATCCTCTTGCAACTTCCTGTTGGGAAGGGAATATATCCCATAAGTAATGGATGACCCGTGGACTGAATACACTTAACAAGAGAAATAAGATAAGGAGAATTATATAGTATTGCTGAAAGCTCTGATACTCTTCAAGCAGTAAAAAATAGCAACTAAAAATAAAACTTTCCAAGATAATACTCTTAATATCTATGGAATGCATAGGTTCAAACAGGAGGTAATAGATATAATATACTACAAAGAAAGGAAATCTATTGGATTCTTCAATTAAAGACAAGAAGTCCATTTGGAATGAATAGAGAATGTGACATCAATTTCTTTATTGATGCCTAAACTTTGTTGAAAGGAATATCCAATGCATCTTTAAATATTCACTTACCTTTCCGATTACATCTAACTGGTTAATATATCACGTCAGCATTCCCCATATCTATTTAATACCATTTTTAGAGAATATAGTGAAAATATGTAATTTATCACTAATAATATCTGTCTATTGTGTCCATATTGTAAATATTTGCACATTGTCATGGAATGCTTTGTTATATAGACTTATTTTAATGTAAAGTCCAAGGTTACAGAAATGACATGGTCAGCAGCTTAGCATACCAAAACCTGCGAAACCACACAGAGCGAGGAGAAGCACCGATGCCTTCTCCTATTTGATCAGAACAAACCCCCGGCAAAAAAACGCAAACGGCGGAAAAAGAGAACCTAGGCTGAAAGCTGAAAACTAGGAAGTCTGACAAGATGCCATGAAATCCAACTCTGGCCGACCCCATTTGAGAATCAGGAAGGAGATACTCCCGTGATGAAGATCCCACCCTCCCGGATGAAAAAGACTGTCTACTCAGAAAATCCGCTTCCCAAGTGACCACCACCGGGATATGGATTGCTGACAGATAGCAAGAATGAAACTGGGCCAAAGTCAACTGAGGCCAGAACAGAAAAGACTTGAAGCTCGCTCTCAGTTGTAGGAAAACAAAGAACAGACGCCGCTGGAGTCCTCACTCTGCTAAATCACAGACCTTGGGACAGGTAATCCAGAGACAACCACCATAGAAAAAGAGTCCCTTGTCTCCTGCTTCAGACATAAATGAGGAGATAAGTTTGCAAAGTATCCGTTCCGTTGCCTGAGTATGCTCAACCGCATAGGTCTGAGGTAGAACAAACAAACACAAATTCAAGTGTCACAAGGCGCTGCCCATTCCATCAACCCCTGAAGGATGAAAGGTTGAATGGACCTCACCGGGGATTGAACCTGCAACCCTCGGGTTTTCACAGAGCTCAGCCACAGTGCCTTGGCATGCTGAGCTATCTGTCCAACTAACGTCCAGCCTGTCACCATCAGCCCGCCACTATGTACTGAGTCACTGAAGGCCGAGAAGTGGGCTGAAGGCCCAGACCCGTAATGATAGACCTTTATTTCCTGACCTCAGTCAGAAAAATCCGAATTGATGTGGAATCTGTCATGATTCCCCAAAAAGCTACCCTTGTGCTTGAGACAGAGCAGCTAGATATAAAAATACACTTAAAATATTGCGCAATAGAGAAACACCAGAATCCAGTGCCTCTCTATTGCGCAATATTATAGTTTGACATGTAAAAAAAAAAAAAAAAAATTAACTTTTTTTTTTTTTTTAATAAAATTCTCGATTTGTTTTTCTTTTGCCCCAAATGGCAGGTGCGGCACTGCCTCACCTGCCTCCTATGAGTGCACGTCACTGATATATATGTGTGTGTGAGTTTATATGTATGCATGTGTGTATGAGAGAGTGAATACATATGTGTGTGTGTGTGTGTGTTATATGTATGCATGTGTGTATAAGAGTGTATAGATATGTGTGTGTGAGTTTATATGAATGCATGTGTATGAGAGAGTGAATATGTGTGTGTGTGTGTTTATATGTATGCATGTGTGTATGAGAGTGTGTATACACGTGTTTATTTGTATGCATGAGTGTATATATACAGTATGTGTATATATATATATATATATATGTGTGTATATATATATATATATATGTATATATATATATATATATATATATATATATATATATATATATATATATATATATATGTGTGTTTATATGTATTCATGTGTGTATGAGAGAGTATATACATATATGTGTGTGTGAGTTTAGTCTGCTCAAAAAAACATAATTTATGCTTACCTGATAAATGTATTTCTCTTGTAGTGTATCCAGTCCACGGATCATCCATTACTTGTGGGATATTCTCCTTCCCAACAGGAAGTTGCAAGAGGATCACCCACAGCAGAGCTGCTATATAGCTCCTCCCCTAACTGTCATATCCAGTCATTCGACCGAAAACAAACAGAGAAAGGAGAAACCATAGGGTGCAGTGGTGACTGTAGTTTAATTAAAATTTAGACCTGCCTTAAAAGGACAGGGCGGGCCGTGGACTGGATACACTACAAGAGAAATACATTTATCAGGTAAGCATAAATTATGTTTTCTCTTGTTAAGTGTATCCAGTCCACGGATCATCCATTACTTGTGGGATACCAATACCAAAGCTAAAGTACACGGATGATGGGAGGGACAAGGCAGGATTAAGCGGAAGGAACCACTGCCTGAAGAACCTTTCTCCCAAACACAGCCTCCGAAGAAGCAAAAGTATCAAATTTGTAAAATTTTGAAAAAGTGTGAAGCGAAGACCAAGTCGCAGCCTTGCAAATCTGTTCAACAGAGGCCTCATTTTTGAAGGCCCAGGTGGAAGCCACAGCTCTAGTAGAATGAGCTGTAATACTTTCAGGGGGCTGCTGTCCAGCAGGCTCATAGGCTAGGCGTATTACGCTCCGAAGCCAAAAGGAAAGAGAGGTTGCCGAAGCTTTTTGACCTCTCCTCTGTCCAGAGTAAACGACAAACAGGAAAGATGTTTGACGAAAATCCTTAGTAGCTTGTAAGTAAAACTTCAAGGCACGGACTACGTCCAGATTATGTAAAAGACGTTCCTTCTTTGAAGAAGGATTAGGGCACAATGATGGAACAACAATCTCTTGATTGATATTCTTGTTAGAAACCACCTTAGGTAAAAACCCAGGTTTGGTACGCAGAACTACCTTATCTGCATGAAAAATCAGATAGGGAGAATCACATTGTAAGGCAGATAGCTCAGAGACTCTCCGAGCCGAGGAAATAGCCATCAAAAACAGAACTTTCCAAAATAAAAGTTTAATATCAATGGAATGAAGGGGTTCAAACGGAACTCCTTGAAGAACCTTAAGAACCAAGTTTAAGCTCCACGGGGGAGCAACAGGTTTAAACACAGGCTTAATTCTAACCAAAGCCTGGCAAAATGCCTGGACGTCTGGAACCTCTGCCAGACGCTTGTGCAAAAGAATAGACAGAGCAGAAATCTGTCCCTTTAAGGAACTAGCTGATAATCCTTTGTCCAAGCCCTCTTGGAGAAAAGACAATATTCTAGGAATCCTAACTTTACTCCATGAGTAATTCTTGGATTCACACCAATAAAGATATTTACTCCATATCTTGTGGTAGATTTTCCTGGTAACAGGCTTTCGTGCCTGTATTAAAGTATCAATGACTGACTCGGAGAAGCCACGCTTTGATAGAATCAAGCGTTCAATCTCCATGCAGTCAGTCTCAGAGAAATTAGATTTGGATGATTGAAAGGACCTTGTATCAGAAAGTCCTGTCTTAGAGGCAGAGTCCATGGTGGAAAGGATGACATGTCCACTAGGTCTGCATACCAAGTCCTGCGTGGCCACGCAGGTGCTATCAGAATCACCGATGCTCTCTCCTGTTTGATTTTGGCAATCAGTCGAGGGAGCAGAGGAAACGGTGGAAACACATAAGCCAGGTTGAAGAACCAAGGCGCTGCTAGAGCATCTATCAGCGTCGCTTCTGGGTCCCTGGCTCTGGATCCGTAACAAGGAAGCTTGGCGTTCTGGCGAGACGCCATGAGATCCAACTCTGGTTTGCCCCAACGATGAATCAACTGAGCAAACACCTCCGGATGGAGTTCCCACTCCCCCGGATGGAAAGTCTGACGACTTAGAAAATCCGCCTCCCAGTTCTCCACGCCTGGGATATGGATTGCTGACAGGTGGCAAGAGTGGTACTCTGCCCAGCAAATTATTTTTGAGACTTCTAACATCGCTAGGGAACTCCTGGTTCCCCCTTGATGGTTGATGTAAGCCACAGTCGTGATGTTGTCCGACTGAAATCTGATGAACCTCAGTGTTGCTAACTGAGGCCAAGCCAGAAGAGCATTGAATATCGCTCTTAACTCCAGAATATTTATTGGAAGGAGTTTCTCCTCCTGAGTCCACGATCCCTGTCCTGTGCCTTCAGGGAATTCCAGACTGCACTCCAACCTAGAAGGCTGGCATCTGTTGTTACAATTGTCCAATCTGGCCTGCGAAAGGTCATACCCTTGGACAGGTGTACCCGAGACAACCACCAGAGAAGAGAATCTCTGGTCTCTTGATCCAGATTTAGCAGAGGGGACAAATCTGTGTAATCCCCATTCCACTGACTCAGCATGCATAATTGCAGCGGTCTGAGATGAAGGCGCGCAAATGGCACTATGTCCATTGCCGCTACCATTACGCCGATTACCTCCATACACTGAGCTACCGAAGGGCGCGGAATGGAGTGAAGAACACGGCAAGCATTTAGAAGTTTTGATAACCTGGACTCCGTCAGGTAAATTTTCATTTCTACAGAATCCATAAGAGTCCCTAAGAAGGAGACTCTTGTGAGTGGGGATAGAGAACTCTTTTCCTCGTTCACTTTCCACCCGTGCGACCTCAGAAATGCCAGAACTATCTCTGTATGAGACTTGGCAACTTGAAAGCTTGACGCCTGTATCAGGATGTCGTCTAGATACGGAGCCACCGCTATGCCTCGCGGTCTTAGAACCGCCAGAAGTGAGCCCAGAACCTTTGTAAAGATTCTCGGGGCTGTAGCCAACCCGAAGGGAAGAGCTACAAATTGGTAATGCCTGTCTAGAAAGGCAAACCTTAGAAACCGATGATGATCTTTGTGAATCGGTATGTGAAGGTAGGCATCCTTTAAGTCCACTGTGGTCATGTACTGACCTTCTTGGATCATGGGTAGGATGGTCCGAATAGTTTCCATTTTGAAAGATGGAACTCTGAGGAATTTGTTTAAGATCTTTAGATCCAAAATTGGTCTGAAGGTTCCCTCTTTTTTGGGAACCACAAACAGATTCGAATAAAAACCCTGTCCTTGTTCCGTCCGCGGAACGGGATGGATCACTCCCATAACTAGGAGGTCTTGCACACAGCGTAGGAATGCCTCTTTCTTTATCCGATTTGCAGATAGCCTTGAAAGATGAAATCTCCCTTGTGGAGGGGAAGCTTTGAAGTCCAGAAGATATCCCTGAGATATGATCTCCAACGCCCAGGGATCCTGAACATCTCTTGCCCACGCCTGGGCAAAGACAGAAAGTCTGCCCCCTACTAGATCCGTCGCCGGATAGGGGGCCGTTCCTTCATGCTGTCTTAGAGGCAGCAGCAGGCTTTCTGGCCTGCTTGCCTTTGTTCCAGGACTGGTTAGGTTTCCAGGCCTGCTTAGATTGAGCAAAAGTTCCCTCTTGTTTTGAAGCGGAGGAAGTTGATGCTGCACCTGCCTTGAAATTTCGAAAGGCACGAAAATTACACTGTTTGGCCTTTGCTTTGGCCCTGTCCTGAGGAAGGGTGTGACCCTTACCTCCAGTAATGTCAGCAATAATTTCCTTCAAACCAGGCCCGAATAAGGTCTGCCCCTTGAAAGGAATGTTGAGTAATTTAGACTTCGAAGTCACGTCAGCTGACCAGGATTTAAGCCATAGCGCCCTACGCGCTTGGATGGCGAATCCGGAATTCTTAGCCGTTAGTTTAGTCAAATGAACAATGGCATCAGAAACAAATGAGTTAGCTAGCTTAAGTGTTCTAAGCTTGTCAATAATTTCAGTCAATGGAGCTGTATGGATGGCCTCTTCCAGGGCCTCAAACCAGAATGCCGCAGCGGCCGTGACAGGCGCAATGCATGCAAGGGGCTGTAAAATAAAACCTTGTTGAATAAACATTTTCTTAAGGTAACCCTCCAATTTTTTATCCATTGGATCTGAAAAAGCACAACTGTCCTCAACCGGGATAGTAGTACGCTTTGCTAAAGTAGAAACTGCTCCCTCCACCTTAGGGACCGTCTGCCATAAGTCCTGTGTAGTGGCGTCTATTGGAAACATTTTTCTAAATATAGGAGGTGGGGAAAAAGGCACACCCGGTCTATCCCACTCCTTGCTAATAATTTCTGTAAGCCTTTTAGGTATAGGAAAAGCATCAGTACACACCGGTACTGCATAGTATTTATCCAGCCTACACAATTTCTCTGGTACTGCAACTGTGTTACAGTCATTCAGAGCAGCTAATACCTCCCCAAGCAACACACGGAGGTTCTCAAGCTTAAATTTAAAATTAGAAATCTCTGAATCAGGTTTCCCAGAATCAGAGATGTCACCCACAGACTGAAGCTCTCCGTCCTCATGATCTGCATATTGTGACGCAGCATCAGACATGGCCCTTACAGCATCTGCGCGCTCTGTATTTCTCCTAACCCCAGAGCAATCGCGCTTGCCTCTTAATTCAGGCAACCTGGATAATACCTCTGACAGGGTATTATTCATGATTGCAGCCATGTCCTGCAAGGTAATCACTATGGGCGTCCCTGATGTAATTGGCGCCATATTAGCGTGCATCCCCTGAGCGGGAGGCGAAGGGTCTGACACGTGGGGAGAGTTAGTCGGCATAACTTCCCCCTCGTCAGAATCTTCTGGTGATATTTCTTTTATAGGTAAAGACTGATCTTTACTGTTTAAGGTGAAATCAATACATTTAGTACACATTCTCCTATGGGGCTCCACCATGGCTTTCAAACATAATGAACAAGTAGTTTCCTCTGTGTCAGACATGTTTAAACAGACTAGCAATGAGACTAGCAAGCTTGGAAAACACTTTAAACAAGTTTACAAGCAATATAAAAAACGTTACTGCACCTTTAAGAAACACAAATTTTGAAATAACAGTGAAAAAAGGCAGTTACACTAACGAAATTTTTACAGTGTATGTAACAAGTTAGCAGAGCATTGCACCCACTTGCAAATGGATGATTAACCCCTTAATACACAAAACTGAATAATAAAAGACAAAAACGTTTTTTCAAACAGTCACAACAACTGCCACAGCTCTACTGTGGCTTTTTACCTCCCTCAAAAACGACTTTGAAGCCTTTTGAGCCCTCCAGAGATATCCTGGATCATGCAGGAAGAAGCTGGATGTCTGTGTCTGTAATTTTTGCAGTGCAAAAAAAACGCTAAAATAGGCCCCTCCCACTCATATTACAACAGTGGAAAGCCTAAGGAAACTGTTTCTAGGCAAAATTCAAGCCAGCCATGTGGAAAAAAACTAGGCCCCAATAAGTTTTATCACCAAATACATATAAAAACCATTAAACATGCCAGCAAACATTTTATATTACATTTTTATAAGAGTATGTATCTCTATTAATAAGCCTGATACCAGTCGCTATCACTGCATTTAAGGCTTTACTTACATTAGTTCGGTATCAGCAGCATTTTCTAGCAAATTCCATCCCTAGAAAAATATTAACTGCACATACCTTATTGCAGGAAAACCTGCACGCCATTCCCTCTCTGAAGTTACCTCACTCCTCAGAATATGTGAGAACAGCCATGGATCTTAGTTACTTCTGCTAAGATCATAGAAAACGCAGGCAGATTCTTCTTCTAAATACTGCCTGAGATAAACAGTACACTCCGGCACCATTTAAAAATAACAAACTTTTGATTGAAGAATAAACTAAGTATAAAACACCACACTCCTCTTACGACCTCCATCTTGGTTGAGGCTTGCAAGAGAATGACTGGATATGACAGTTAGGGGAGGAGCTATATAGCAGCTCTGCTGTGGGTAATCCTCTTGCAACTTCCTGTTGGGAAGGAGAATATCCCACAAGTAATGGATGATCCGTGGACTGGATACACTTAACAAGAGAAATCCACTTCCCAATTGTCTACCCTGACAGATAACAAGAGTGAGCATCAGCCCACCGAATTACCCTAACTCCTTGTTCCCCCCTGATGATTGATGTAAGCCACAGTCGTGATGTTGTCCGACTGAAATCTGATGAATTTGGCCGAAGCCAACTGAGGACAAGCCTGAAGCGCATTGAATATTGCTCTCAACTCCTGATTGGAAGTAGAGACTCTGACCGAGTCCACACACCCTGAGCGTTCAGGGAATTCCAGACTGCACCCCATCCTAGTAGACTGGCGTCCGTTGTCACTATCACCCATGAAGGTCTGCGGTAGAACGTCCCTTGGGACTGATGATCCAGTGACAACCACTAAAGAAGAGAGTCTCTTGTCTCCTGATCCAGATCTATCTGAGGAGACAAATTTGCATAGTCTACATTCCACTGTCTGAGCATGCTCAGTCGTAGAGGTCTGAGATGAAAACAAGCAAACGTAATGATGTCCATTGCCGCCACCATCGATCCAATTACCTCCATGCACTGAGCCACTGATGGCCGAGGATTGGACTGAAGGGCTCGGCATGTATTCAAATCTTTAACTTTCTGACTTCCTTCAAGAAGATTTTCATGGTCCCAGGAAAGGAACCCCTGTCTGTGGAATCAGTGAACTCTTTTCCAGATGCACCTTCCACCCATGAGTCCTTAGAAAGGACAGCACAATGTCGGAACGAGACTTTGTCAGCTGATAAGACGACGCCTGGAGCAGAATATCATCCAGATAAGGCGCCACTGCAATGCCCTGCAGCCTGAGGACCGCTTGGCAGAGACCCCAGAATCTTCGTGAAAATTCTGGGCGCCGTGGCCAGACCAAAAGGAAGAGCCACGGACTAAAAAGGTTTGTCCAGAAAGGCAAAACGGAGGAACTTGGGAGGATCTTTGTGGATAGAAACATAAAGATATGCATCCTTTAGATCCACCGTAGTCATAAATTGACCCTCCTGATCAATGAAAGAACGGAACGAATAGCTTCCATCTGGAAAGATGGAACCCTGAGAAACTTGTTTAGACTCTTGAGGTCTAAAATGGGTCGTACCGTTCCCTCCTGTTTGGAAACTACAACTGAATTGAATAAACCCCTGTCCCGGTATTGGAGCGGGACATATTACTGGAAAAGAGGCCCCCTACACAACGTAAGAAGCGCCTCTCTCTTTATCTGGTCAACAGATACTCGAGAAGTAGGAACTAACTGATACCCCTGAGACACCATGTCTAGTGTCCAGGATCCTAACATCTCTTATCCAAGCCTGGACAAAGTGAGAAGTCTGCCCCCTACTAAATCCGGTCCCGGATCGGGGGCCGCCCTTCATGCTGACTTGGTAGCAGCAGCTGGCTTCTTGGATTGTTTAGTAGGACAGAGGTAAAGTCCAGCACACTGTATTCATAATAAATACTTTATGCTGTCACATTTTGCCGTTTCTTGGATTGTTTACCTTTGTTCCAAAACTGGTTAGGCTCCCAAGTGGACTTGGTTAGTGAATAATTCTCTACCTGTTTCGCGGAAGAGAAAGATGGAACCCCCTTGAAATTTTGTATGAAACGAAAATTACTTTGTCGCCCTCTCTGATTGGGCTTCATATCCTGAGGCAGGAGGAGACCATTGCCTCCCGTGATATCTGAAATAAGATCCTTCAAGTAAGGCCCAAACAGGGTCTTCCCCTCATAAAGAATAGCCAAAAGCTTAGAATTAGCTGGCGCATCCGCAGATCAAGAATTCAACCATAAGTGCATGCTAAGATGGAAAATTTAAAACAGCTTGCTAGCACACATACAAAGTGCAATTTGCTACAGCTGGTTTCAAACTGCAAACCTCACGCCTGCTAGACAGCTAAGCTAACCATCAGGCTACTACAGCTAGCTGTTGACTTGGTAATCTGCAAGGAAATATCAGATATTATAACTGAAATAGCTAAGTTAAGGGGTTTAAGCTATTGTCGTGTGCTACAGATCCATCCTAAATCACAATGGATGAATTCACCCAAAGAACAGCAGTAAGTCCTAATTAAAATGACCCTTACTGTCCCCTGAACTGTAAGAACAGATATTATTTACTTTATTGTACAAAAGCAAATGAAAGTCGCGTGCAATATTGCATCGCATAGCGTCAGAAAGTTACATGTAACGTTGGGTTAAATGTAATCTCCCTGTAAAAGTGAATTGTCAAAGTAATAAGTAGTTGTTCTAACCATTATACTACTTCAGAGCACTCACTGAGTTGAAAAAACTTAACACAAGTTTATTTCAATAAGGGAGGAAGCAAAAAATAAACAGTACTGTCGCTTTAAATCTGAAAGTGACTTATCTTTGTGTCTATGAACTACATAAAATCCCTTGTGCCATCCAATTTATAAAGAATGAGAAGGACAATATAAGCCCTTGCAAGCATGCAATAAAATTTACAAAGAAAAAATGTTACTGTCTCTTTAAATTTAAAAGAATTTTTTTATCTCTGTTGTTTCAGAAACTAGCATACAAAACAAATGTTGTAGGAAAAACCAATGACAATATGAACATTGTTATAACCAAATATTGCAATGAAAACCTTGCAGGGAGCCGCAGAGCACTGCCCGTGGTCATAAATAAAATTTGGACACTATATCCTTGCTGTGAGTCAAGGATAGTTTAGACTATTAACAGTCGTTGTCAAACATCAATCCATAAAAAACACAACACTATCTCTTTAAACCTAAAGCGACTATGGATAGAGAGTACTGTCCGAGTCAACGGATGAACTGACACTTTACAGGCAGGAATCCTATATAATACTTTGTTCCTTGCAGGACTGGCTCTACCAGAATACACTGCTCCAGAGCTACGGACAATAGTGCTGTAACTTCCGAAAACCGGAAGTAAGCGCAACTAATTAGATTCCTTCATTGCTTGCTAACGTATAACAAACAGAGAAGGAATCAAACACGTCCAGCAAAAAAGTCCTCCACTCTGTGAGAAGTGAGGAAGAAGAAGCAGTCTTGGCGCCCTTTCTTTGGCGCTCTATGTGAACTCCGCCCTTCGTGGGCGTACCGCCAACTATCTCCCGGTCGCCATACACAAATACATATGGCAATGTTGCGTCTGCATATAAACCTAATTTCTTTCTGAATTGTTATAAAGACACATCTGCCTTGGGGACCATGAGAGACAACGAAAAATTAGGCAAATAAACAGATAGGCTACTGATTTTCAAACAGCCCATACTGGATTACAAACCCCTCGCGGGTTAAATTAGCTCCCGGTCGCCATTAAACATCATAAGAGAACTCTGGTGTTTGACACTGTCGCTAGGTCTCTTACAATTCACTACATGCAGCGGAATAGTGTATAACAACACAACTGCTAGAGATGGCCATAATTCCCCAGGAGGGACAACAAAACCTGTCCGATTAAAACAGAAATCTTTAAATATGAGCAGCCAGTTTGTAATCTCATACAAAAAGAACACTGCGACACGCTGTCAGGGAGAAACTCTTCACAGGCAGAGCCCCTGCTTCCCTTAAGTATATTTGAGTGCAGAAATTCCCTGAGGTATATATCTAGGGGAATACCCAAAGAGAAATAAAGACTGCACTTACCTCTATATGCTGTCCGACAGCAAGACAGCCGCAACAGGGTTCAGAGGTCCATTGCGTCCCTCCTGTAATCCTGTAGAAAGATGAAGCCTGAGTCAGATTCAGCTTAGGCTATCACAGAAAGGGCAGCATCAGAATAGGAGGCGCAGTGAGAATATAATCCCACCAGTTCCCATTGCCTTAAAGCCACCAAATGCTTCTCTTTTCTATAGAAGAGACTAATCTTGTCTAGGCTACACCCCAGAATAAAGCAGCACTCAGCAGCACCACTTTTAAAACAATAAACTCTTGATTGAAGAATCTAAAAACTAACACCTCACTCTACCTCTTCCTATCACTAACACAGGCAAAGAGAATGACTGGGGTGGGAGGGAAGGGAGGAGCTATATATATATATACAGCTCTGCTGTGGTGCTCTTTGCCTCCTCCTGCTGACCAGGAGGCAATATCCCACAAGTAAGGATGAAATTTGTGGACTCATCGTATCTTGTAAAAGAAACTAGTGTGTAACTACCCCAAACACACTAAACCCCTGTGTGTAAGAAGCTATCTATATATTTACAATGATACTAGTGTGTAACTGCCCCAAACACCCTACACCCCTGTGTGTAAGCAGATAACTATACATTTACAATGATACTAGTGTGTAACTGCCCTAAACACACTACACCCCTGTGTGTAAGCAGCTAGCTATACATTTACAATGGTACTAGTGTGTAACTGCCCTAAACACACTACACCCCTGTGTGTAAGCAGCTATCTATACATTTACAATGATACTAGTGTGTAACTGCCCCAAACAAACTACACTCCTGTGTGTAAGCAGCTATCTATACATTTACAATGATACTAGTGTGTAACTGCCCCAAACACACTACACCCCTGTGTGTAAGCAGCTAGCTATACATTTACAATGATACTAGTGTGTGCCTGTCCCAAACACACTACACCCCTGTGTGTAAGCAGCTAGCTATACATTTACAATGATACTAGTGTGTGCCTGTCCCAAACACACTACACCCCTGTGTGTAAGCAGCTAGCTATACATTTACAATGATACTAGTGTGTAACTGCCCCAAACACACTACATTCCTGTGTGTAAGCTGCTATCTATATATTTACAATGATACTAGTGTGTAACTGCCCCAAACACACTTGTGTGTAAGCAGCTATCTATACCTTTATAATGATACTAGTGTGTAACTGCCCTAAAAACACTACACCCGTGTGTAAGCAGCTATCTATACATTTACAATGATACTAGTGTGTAACTGCCCCAAACACACTACACCCCTGTGTGTAAGCAGCTATCTATAAATTTACAATGATACTAGTGTGTAACTGCCCCAAACACACCACACCCCTGTGTGTAAGCTGCCATCTATATATTTACAATGATACTAGTGTGTAACTTCCCCAAACACACTACACCCGTGTGTAAGAAGCTATCTATACCTTTATAATGATACTAGTGTGTAACTGCCCCAAACACACCACACCCCTGTGTGTAAGCTGCTATCTATACATTAACAAATTATACTAGTGTGTAACTGCCCCAAACACACTATACCCCTGTGTGTAAGCTGCTATCTATACATTTACAAATGATACTAGTGTGTAACTGCCCCAAACACACCACACCCCTGTGTGTAAGCTGCTATCTATACATTTACAAATGATACTAGTATGTAACTGCCCCAAACACACTACACCCGTGTGTAAGCAGCTATCTATACCTTTATAATGATACTAGTGTGTAACTGCCCCAAACACACCACACCCCTGTGTGTAAGCTGCAATCTAAACATTAACAAATTATACTAGTGTGTAACTGCCCCAAACACACTATACCCCTGTGTGTAAGCTGCTATCTATACATTTACAAATGATACTAGTGTGTAACTGCCCCAAACACACTACACCCCTGTGTGTAACTGCCCCAAACACACTACACCCCTGTGTGTAACTGCCACAAAAACAACACACTCCTGTGTGTAACTGGCCCAAACACAACACACCCCTGTGTGTAACTGGCCCAAACACAACACACCCCTGTGTGTAACTGCCCCAAACACAACACACCCCTGTGTGTAAGCTGCTATCTATACATTTACGATACTAGTGTGTAACTGCCCCAAACACACTACACCACTGTGTGTAAGCAGCTCGCTATACATTTACAATGATACTAGTGTGTAACTGCCCCAAACACACTACACCCCTGTGTGTAAGCAGCTAGCTATACATTTACAATGATACAAGTGTGTAACTGCCCCAAACACACTACACCCGTGTGTAAGCAGCTAGCTATACATTTACAATGATACTAGTGTGTAACTGCCCCAAACACACCACACCCCTGTGTGTAAGCAGCTAGCTATACATTTACAATGATACTAGTGTATAACTGCCCCAAACACACTACACCGCTGTGTGTAAGCAGCTAGCTATACATTTACAATGATACTAGTGTGTAACTGACCCAAACACACTACACCCCTGTGTGTAAGCAGCTATCTATATATATTTACAATGATACTAGTGTGTAACTGCCCTAAACACACCACACTCCTGTGTGTAAGCAGCTAGCTATACATTTAGGATACTAGTGTGTAACTGCCCCAAACACACTACACCCCTGTGTGTAACTGCCCCAAACACACTACACTCCTGTGTGTAAGCAGCTAGCTATACATTTACAATGATACTAGTGTGTAAATGCCCCAAACACACTACACCCGTGTGTAAGCAGCTAGCTATACATTTACAATGATACAAGGGTGTAACTGCCCCAACACACCACACCCTGTGTGTAAGCAGCTAGCTATACATTTACAATGATACTAGTGTGTAACTGCCCCAAACACACTACACCCGTGTGTAAGCAGCTAGCTATACATTTACAATGATACAAGTGTGTAACTGCCCCAAACACACCACACCCCTGTGTGTAAGCAGCTAGCTATACATTTACGATACTAGTGTGTAACTGCCCCAAACACACCACACCCCTGTGTGTGAGCAGCTAGCTATACATTTACAATGATACTAGTGTGTAAATGCCCCAAACACACTACACCCGTGTGTAAGCAGCTAGCTATACATTTACAATGATACAAGGGTGTAACTGCCCCAAACACACCACACCCTGTGTGTAAGCAGCTAGCTATACACACTGTACATTTACAATGATACTAGTGTGTAACTGCCCCAAACACACTACACCCGTGTGTAAGCAGCTAGCTATACATTTACAATGATACAAGTGTGTAACTGCCCCAAACACACCACACCCCTGTGTGTAAGCAGCTAGCTATACATTTACAATAATGCTAGTGTGTAATTGCCCCAAAAACACCACACCCCTGTGTGTAAGCAGCTAGCTATACATTTACAATGATACTAGTGTGTAACTGCCCCAAACACACTACACCCCTGTGTGTAAGCAGCTAGCTATACATTTACAATGAAACTAGTGTGTAACTGCCCCAAACACACCACACCCCTGTGTGTGAGCAGCTAGCTATACATTTACAATGATACTAGTGTGTAACTGCCCTAAACATACTACACCCCTGTGTGTAAGCAGCTATCTATATATTTACAATGATACTAGTGTGTAACTGCCCCAAACACACCACACCCCTGTGTGTAAGCTGCTATCTATACATTTACAAATGATGCTAGTGTGTAACTGCCCCAAACACACCACACCCCTGAGTGTAAGCTGCTATCTATAGATTTACAAATGATACTAGTGTGTAACTGCCCCAAACACACTACACCCGTGTGTAAGCAGCTATCTATGCCTTTATAATGATAGTAGTGTGTAACTGCCCCAAACACATGATACCCCTGTGTGTAAGCTGCTATTTATACATTTACAAATGATACTAGTGTGTAACTGCCCCAAACACACCACACCCAGTGTGTAAGCAGCTAGCTATACATTTACAATGATACAAGTGTGTAACTGCCCCAAACACACCACACCCCTGTGTGTAAGCAGCTAGCTATACATTTACAATAATGCTAGTGTGTAATTGCCCCAAACACACTACACCCCTGTGTGTAACTGCCCCAAAAACAACACACTCCTGTGTGTAACTGGCCCAAACACAACACACCCCTGTGTGTAACTGGCCCAAACACAACACACCCCTGTGTGTAACTGCCCCAAACACAACACACCCCTGTGTGTAACTGCCCCAAACACAACACACCCCTGTGTGTAAGCTGCTATCTATACATTTACGATACTAGTGTGTAACTGCCCCAAACACACTACACCACTGTGTGTAAGCAGCTCGCTATACATTTACAATGATACTAGTGTGTAACTGCCCCAAACACACTACACCCCTGTGTGTAAGCAGCTAGCTATACATTTACAATGATACAAGTGTGTAACTGCCCCAAACACACTACACCCGTGTGTAAGCAGCTAGCTATACATTTACAATGATACTAGTGTGTAACTGCCCCAAACACACCACACCCCTGTGTGTAAGCAGCTATCTATACTTTTATAATGATACTAGTGTGTAACTGCCCAAAAACACACTACACCCGTGTGTAAGCAGCTAGCTATACATTTACAATGATAATAGTGTGTAACTGCCCAAAAACACACTACACCCGTGTGTAAGCAGCTATCTATACTTTTATAATGATACTAGTGTGTAACTGCCCAAAAACACACTACACCCGTGTGTAAGCAGCTAGCTATACATTTACAATGATAATAGTGTGTAACTGCCCCAAACACACCACAGCCTGTGTGTAAGCAGCTAGCTATACATTTACAATGATACTAGTGTGTAAATGCCCCAAACACACTACACCCGTGTGTAAGCAGCTAGCTATACATTTACAATGATACAAGGGTGTAACTGCCCCAAACACACCACACCCTGTGTGTAAGCAGCTAGCAATACATTTACAATGATACTAGTGTGTAACAGCCCCAAACACACTACACCCGTGTGTAAGCAGCTAGCTATACATTTACAATGATACAAGTGTGTAACTGCCCCAAACACACCACACCCGTGTGTGTAAGCAGCTAGCTATACATTTACAATGATACTAGTGTGTAACTGCCCCAAACATACCACACTCCTGTGTGTAAGCAGCTAGCTATACATTTACAATGATACTAGTGTGTAAATGCCCCAAACACACTACACCCGTGTGTAAGCAGCTAGCTATACATTTACAATGATACAAGGGTGTAACTGCCCCAAACACACCACACCCTGTGTGTAAGCAGCTAGCTATACATTTACAATGATACTAGTGTGTAACTGCCCCAAACACACTACACCCGTGTGTAAGCAGCTAGCTATACA
Source organism: Bombina bombina (assembly GCF_027579735.1). Taxonomy (NCBI): domain Eukaryota; kingdom Metazoa; phylum Chordata; class Amphibia; order Anura; family Bombinatoridae; genus Bombina; species Bombina bombina. The sequence goes on along the minus strand of NW_026512996.1, from coordinate 8,744 downwards.
TTTACAATGATACAAGTGTGTAACTGCCCCAAACACACCACACCCCTGTGTGTAAGCAGCTAGCTATACATTTACAATGATACTAGTGTGTAACTGCCCCAAACACACCACACCCCTGTGTGTAAGCAGCTAGCTATACATTTACAATGATACTAGTGTGTAACTGCCCCAAACACACTACACCCCTGTGTGTAAGCAGCTAGCTATACATTTACAATGATACTAGTGTGTAACTGCCCCAAACACACCACACCCCTGTGTGTGAGCAGCTAGCTATACATTTACAATGATACTAGTGTGTAACTGCCCTAAACATACTACACCCCTGTGTGTAAGCAGCTATCTATATATTTACGATACTAGTGTGTAACTGCCCCAAACACACCACACCCCTGTGTGTAAGCTGCTATCTATACATTTACAAATGATGCTAGTGTGTAACTGCCCCAAACACACCACACCCCTGAGTGTAAGCTGCTATCTATAGATTTACAAATGATTCTAGTGTGTAACTGCCCCAAACACACTACACCCGTGTGTAAGCAGCTATCTATACCTTTATAATGATAGTAGTGTGTAACTGCCCCAAACACACCATACCCCTGTGTGTAAGCTGCTATTTATACATTTACAAATGATACTAGTGTGTAACTGCCCCAAACACACCATACCCTGTGTGTAAGCAGCTAGCTATACATTTACAATGATACTAGTGTGTAACTGCCCCAAACACACTACACCAGTGTGTAAGCAGCTAGCTGTACATTTACAATGATACAAGTGTGTAACTGCCCCAAACACACCACACCCCTGTGTGTAAGCAGCTAGCTATACATTTACAATGATACTAGTGTGTAACTGCCCCAAACACACTACACCTGTGTGTAAGCAGCTATCTATACCTTTATAATGATAGTAGTGTGTAACTGCCCCAAACACACCATACCCCTGTGTGTAAGCTGCTATTTATACATTTACAAATGACACTAGTGTGTAACTGCCCCAAACACACTACACCCCTGTGTGTAACTGCCCCAAATACACTACACCCCTGTGTGTAACTGCCCCAAACACAACACACCCCTGTGTGTAAGCTGCTATCTATACCTTTATAATGATACTAGTGTGTTACTGCCCCAAATACACCACACCCCTGTGTGTAACTGCCCGAAACACAACACACCCCTGTGTGTAACTGCCCGAAACACAACACACCCCTGTGTGTAACTGCCCCAAACACATCACACCCCTGTGTTTAAGCTGCTATCTATACATTTACAATGATACTAGTGTGTAACTGTCCAAACACACTACACCCCTGTGTGCAAGCAGCTGGCTATACATTTAAAATGATACAAGTGTGTAACTGCCCCAAACACACTACACCCGTGAGTAAGCAGCTAGCTATACATTTACAATGATACTAGTGTGTAACTGCCCCAAACACACCACACCCCTGTGTGTAAGCAGCTAGCTATACATTTACAATGATACTAGTGTGCAACTGCCCCAAACACACTACACCCCTGTGTGTAAGCAGCTAGCTATACATTAACAATGATACTAGTGTGTAACTGCCCCAAACACACCACACCCTTGTGTGTAAGCAGCTAGCTATACATTTACAATGAAACTAGTGTGTAACTGCCACAAACACATCACACCACTGTGTGTAAGCAGCTAGCTATACATTTACAATGATACTAGTGTGTAACTGCCCCAAACACACCACACCCCTGTGTGTAAGCAGCTAGCTATACATTTACAATGATACTAGTGTGTAACTGCCCCAAACACACTACACCCCTGTGTGTAAGCAGCTAGCTATACATTTACAATGATATTAGTGTGTAACTGCCCCAAACACACTACACCCCTGTGTGTAAGCAGCTAGCTATACATTTACAATGAAACTAGTGTGCAACTGCCCAAAACACACCACACCCCTGTGTGTTAGCAGTTAGCTATACATTTACAATGATACTAGTGTGTAACTGCCCCAAACACACTACATCCCTATGTGTAAGCAGCTAGCTATACATTTACAATGAGACTAGTGTGTAACTGCCCTAAACATACTACACCCCTGTGTGTAAGCAGCTATCTATATATTTACGATACTAGTGTGTAACTGCCCCAAACACACCACACCCCTGTGTGTAAGCTGCTATCTATACATTTACAAATGATGCTAGTGTGTAACTGCCCCAAACACACCACACCCCTGAGTGTAAGCTGCTATCTATAGATTTACAAATGATACTAGTTTGTAACTGCCCCAAACACACTACACCCGTGTGTAAGCAGCTATCTATACCTTTATAATGATAGTAGTGTGTAACTGCCCCAAACACACCATACCCCTGTGTGTAAGCTGCTATTTATACATTTACAAATGATACTAGTGTGTAACTGCCCCAAACACACCACACCCTGTGTGTAAGCAGCTAGCTATACATTTACAATGATACTAGTGTGTAACTGCCCCAAACACACTACACCAGTGTGTAAGCAGCTAGCTATACATTTACAAGGATACTAGTGTGTAACTGCCCCAAACACACCACACTCCTGTGTGTAAGCAGCTAGCTATACATTTACAATGATACTAGTGTGTAACTGCCCTAAACATACCAAACCCCTGTGTGTAAGCTGCTATCTATATATTTATAATGATACTAGTGTGTAACTGCCCCAAAAACACCACACCCCTGTGTGTAAGCTGCTATCTATACATTTACAAATGATACTAGTGTGTAACTGCCCCAAACACACCACACCCCTGTGTGTAAGCTATCTATACATTTACAAATGATACTAGTGTGTAACTACCCCAAACACACTACACCCGTGTGTAAGCAGCTATCTATACCTTTATAATGATACTAGTGTGTAACTGCCCAAAAACACACTACACCCCTGTGTGTAAGCAGCTAGCTATACATTTACAATGATATTAGTGTGTAACTGCCCCAAACACAATACACCCCTGTGTGTAAGCAACTAGCTATATACATTTCCAATGATACTAGTGTGTAACTGCCCCAAACACACCACACCTCTGTGTGTAAGCAGCTAGCTATACATTTACAATGATACTAATGTGTAACTGCCCCAAACACACTACACCCCTGTGTGTAAGCTGCTATCTATATATTTACAATGATACTAGTGTGTAACTGCCCCAAACACACCACACTCCTGTGTGTAAGCAGCTAGCTATACATTTACAATGATACTAGTGTGTAACTGCCCCAAACACACCACACTCCTGTGTGTAAGCAGCTAGCTATACATTTACAATGATACTAGTGTGTAACTGCCCTAAACATACCAAACCCCTGGGTGTAAGCTGCTATCTATATATTTATAATGATACTAGTGTGTAACTGCCCCAAAAACACCACACCCCTGTGTGTAAGCTGCTATCTATACATTTACAAATGATACTAGTGTGTAACTGCCCCAAACACACCACACCCCTGTGTGTAAGCTATCTATACATTTACAAATGATACTAGTGTGTAACTGCCCCAAACACACTACACCCGTGTGTAAGCAGCTATCTATACCTTTATAATGATACTAGTGTGTAACTGCCCAAAAACACACTACACCCGTGTGTAAGCAGCTAGCTATACATTTACAATGATAATAGTGTGTAACTGCCCCAAACACACCACACCCCTGTGTGTAAGCTGCTATCTATACATTTACAAATGATACTAGTGTGTAACTGCCCCAAACACACTACACCCCTGTGTGTAACTGCCCCAAATACACTTCCCCCCCGGTGTGTAACTGCCCCAAACACACTACACCCCTGTGTGTAACTGCCCCAAATACACTACACCCCGGTGTGTAACTGCCCCAAACACAACACACCCCTGTGTGTAACTGCTCCAAACACAACACACCCCTGTGTGTAACTGCCCCAAACACAACACACCCCTGTGTGTAAGCTGCTATCTATACATTTACAAATGATACTAGTGTGTAACGGCCCCAAACACACCACACCCCTGTGTGTAAGCTGCTATCTATACATTTACAAATGATACTAATGTGTAACTGCCCCAAACACACTACACCCGTGTGTAAGCAGCTATCTATACCTTTATAATGATACTAGTGTGTAACTGCCCCAAACACACCACACCCCTGTGTGTAACTGCCCGAAACACAACACACCCCTGTGTGTAAGCAGCTATCTATATATTTACAATGATACTAGTGTGTAACTGCCCCAAACACACCACACTCCAGTGTGTAAGCTGCTATCTATATATTTACAATGATACTAGTGTGTAACTGCCCCAAACACAAACACAACACACCCCTGTGTGTAACTGCCCCAAACACATCACACCCCTGTGTTTAAGCTGCTATCTATACATTTACAATGATACTAGTGTGTAACTGCCCCAAACACACTACACCCCCCTGTGTAAGCAGCTAGCTATATATTTACAATGATACTAGTGTTTAACTGCCCCAAATACACTACACCCCTGTGTGTAAGCAGCTAGCTATACATTTACAATGATACTAGTGTGTAACTTCCCCAAACACACTACACCCCTGTGTGTAAGCAGCTAGCTATACAGTTACAATGATACTAGTGTGTAACTGCCCCAAACAAACTACACCCCTGTGTGTAAGCAGCTAGCTATACATTTACAATGATACAAGTGTGTAACTGCCCCAAACACACTACACCCGTGTGAAAGCAGCTAGCTATACATTTACAATGATACTAGTGTGTAACTGCCCCAAACACACCACACCCTTGTGTGTAAGCAGCTAGCTATACATTTACAATGATACTAGTGTGTAACTGCCCCAAACACACCACACCCCTGTGTGTAAGCAGCTAGCTATACATTTACAATGATATTAGTGTGTAACTGCCCCAAACACACTACACCCCTGTGTGTAAGCAGCTAGCTATATACATTTAGAATGATACTAGTGTGTAACTGCCCCAAACACACTACACCCTTGTGTGTAAGCTGCTATCTATATATTTACAATGATACCAGTGTGTAACTGCCCCAAAGACACCACACTCCTGTGTGTAAGCAGCTATCTATACATTTACAATGATACTAGTGTGTAACTGACCCAAACACACTACACCCCTGTGTGTAAGCTGCTATCTATATATTTACAATGATACTAGTGTGTAATTGCCCCAAACACACCACACTCCTGTGTGTAAGCAGCTAGCTATACATTTACAATAATACTAGTGTGTAACTGCCCCAAACACACCACACTCCTGTGTGTAAGCAGCTAGCTATACATTTACAATGATACTAGTGTTTAACTGCCCCAAACACATTACACCCCTGTGTGTAAGCAGCTAGCTATACATTTACAATGATACAAATGTCTAACTGTCCCAAACACACCACACCCCTGTGTGTAAGCAGCTAGCTATACATTTACAATGATACTAGTGTGTAACTGCCCCAAACACACTACACCCCTGTGTGTAAGTAGCTAGCTATACATTTACAATGATACTAGTGTGTAACTGCCCCAAACACACTACACCCCTGTGTGTAAGCTGCTATCTATATATTTACAATGATACTAGTGTGTAACTGCCCCAAACACACCACACTCCTGTGTGTAAGCAGCTAGCTATACATTTACAATGATACTAGTGTGTAACTGCCCCAAACACACCACACTCCTGTGTGTAAGCAGCTATCTATATATTTACAATGATACTAGTGTGTAACTGCCCCAAACACACCACACTCCTGTGTGTAAGCAGCTAGCTATACATTTACAATGATACTAGTGTGTAACTGCCCCAAACACACTACACCCCTGTGTATAAGCAGATATTTATATATTTACAATGATACTAGTGTGTAACTGCCCCAAACACACTATACCCCTGTGTGTAAGCAGCTAGCTATACATTTACAATGATACTAGTGTGTAACTGCCCAAAACATACCACACCCCTGTGTGTAAGCAGCTATACATATACAATGATACTAGTGTGTAACTGCCCCAAACACACTACACCCATGTGTGTAAGCAGCTATATATATATTTACAATGATACTAGTGTGTAACTGCCCCAAACACACTACACCACTGAGTGTAAGCAGCTAGCTACACATTTACAATGATACTAGTGTGTAACTGCCCCATACACACCACACTCCTGTGTGTAAGCAGCTAGCTATACATTTACAATGATACTAGTGTGTAACTGCCCCAAACACACTACACCCCTGTGTGTAAGCAGCTATCTATACATTTACAATGATACTAGTGTGTAACTGCCCCAAACGCACTACACCCGTGTGTGTAAGCAGCTAGCTATACATTTGCAATGATACAAGTGTGTAACTTCCCCAAACACACTACACCCCTGTGTGTAAGCAGCTAGCTATACATTTACAATGATACTAGTGTGTAACTGCTCCAAACACACCACACCCCTGTGTGTAAGCTGCTATCTATATATTTACAATGATACTAGTGTGTAACTGCCCCAAACACACCACACCCCTGTTAATAAGCAGCTAGCTATACATTTACAATGATACTAGTGTGTAACTGCCCCAAACACACCACACCCCTGTGTGTAAGCAGTTATCTATACATTTACAATGATACTAGTGTGTAACTGCCCCAACGCACTACACCGTGTGTGTAAGCAGCTAGCTATACATTTGCAATGATACTAGTGTGTAACTGCCCCAAACACACTACACCCCTGTGTGTAAGCAGCTAGTTATACATTTACAATGATACTAGTGTGTAACTGCCCCAAACACACTACACTCCTGTGTGTAAGCAGCTAGTTATACATTTACAATGATACTAGTGTGTAACTGCCCCAAACACACTACACCCCTGTGTGCAAGCAGCTATCTATATAGTTACAATGATACTAGTGTGTAACTGCCCCAAACACACCACACTCCTGTGTGTAAGCAGCTAGCTATACATATACAATGATACTAGTGTGTAACTGCCCCAAACACACTACACTCCTGTGTGTAAGCAGCTAGTTATACATTTACAATGATACTAGTGTGTAACTGCCCCAAACATACTACACCCATGTGTGTAAGCAGCTATATATATATATTTACAATGATACTAGTGTGTAACTGCCCCAAACACACTACACCTCTGAGTGTAAGCAGCTAGCTACACATTTACAATGATACTAGTGTGTAACTGCCCCATACACACCACACTCCTGTGTGTAAAGCAGCTAGCTATACATTTACAATGATACTAGTGTGTAACTGTCCCAAACACACTACACCCCTGTGTGTAAGCAGCTAGCTATACATTTACAATGATTCTAGTGTGTAACTGCCCCAAACACACTACATTCCTGTGTGTAAGCTGCTATCTATATATTTACAATGATACTAGTGTGTAACTGCCCCAAACACACTACACCCCTGTGTGTAAACAGCTAGCTATACATTTACATTGATACTAGTGTGTAACTGCTCCAAACACACTACACCCCTGTGTCTAAGCTGCCATCTATATATTTACAATGATACTAGTGTGTAACTGCCCCAAACACACCACACCCCTGTGTGTAAGCAGCTATCTATACATTTACAATGATACTAGTGTGTAACTGCCCCAAACGCACTACACCCGTGTGTGTAAGCAGCTAGCTATACATTTGCAATGATACAAGTGTGTAACTGCCCCAAACACACTACACCCCTGTGTGTAAGCAGCTAGCTATACATTTACAATGATACTAGTGTGTAACTGCCCCAAACACACTACACCCCTGTGTGTAAGCAGCTAGCTATACATTTATAATGATACTAGTGTGTAACTGCCGCAAACACACTACACCCCTGTGTGTAAGCAGCTAGCTATACATTTACAATGATACTAGTGTGTAACTGCTCCAAACACACCACACCCTTGTGTAAGCTGCTATCTATATATTTACAATGATACTAGTGTGTAACTACCCCAAACACACAACACCCCTGTTAATAAGCAGCTAGCTATACATTTACAATGATACTAGTGTGTAACTGCCGCAAACACACCACACCCCTGTGTGTAAGCAGTTATCTATACATTTACAATGATACTAGTGTGTAACTGCCCCAACGCACTACACCGTGTGTGTAAGCAGCTAGCTATACATTTGCAATAATACTAGTGTGTAACTGCCCCAAACACACTACACCCCTGTGTGTAAGCAGCTAGTTATACATTTACAATGATACTAGTGTGTAACTGCCCCAAACACACTACACTCCTGTGTGTAAGCAGCTAGTTATACATTTACAATGATACTAGTGTGTAACTGCCCCAAACACACTACACCCCTGTGTGCAAGCAGCTATCTATATATTTACAATGATACTAGTGTGTAACTGCCCCAAACACACTACACCCAAGTGTAAGCAGCTAGCTATACATTTACAAGGATACTAGTGTGTAACTGCCCCAAACACACCACACTCCTGTGTGTAAGCAGCTAGCTATACATATACGATACTAGTGTGTAACTGCCCCAAACACACTACACTCCTGTGTGCAAGCAGCTAGTTATACATTTACAATGATACTAGTGTGTAACTGCCCCAAACACACTACACCCATGTGTGTAAGCAGCTAGTTATACATTTACAATGATACTAGTGTGTAACTGCCCAAAACACACTACACCCATGTGTGTAAGCAGCTATATATATATATTTACAATGATACTAGTG